>NC_092866.1:7409037-7502160 GCF_032062135.1 Pyxicephalus adspersus | reverse complement strand
TCTATCTATCTATCTATCTATCTATCTATCTATCTATCTATCTATCTATCTATCTATCTATCCATCTATCTATCTATCTATCTATCTATCCTTACCTGTGTTCATCTATCTGTTTATTAATCTATCTTTCTATTGATCCATCTACCCATCCATATATTCCTTATTTTAATATTTTCCTTCCCTTCTTGTGTCTCTATATAATTACCTTTGTTTATCTGCTATTTATCAAACCTAATCTTACCCAACCTGTCTTTCCCTTAATTTTTTATGTATTCATTTTCTTTTATCTGTCTGTCTATCCATCAACATCTATCTATCTATCTATCTATCTATCTATCTATGTATCTATCTATCTATCTATCTATCTATCTATGTATCTATCTATCTATCTATCTATCTATCTATCTATCTATCTATCTATGTATCTATCTATCTATCTATCTATCTATCTATCCTTCCCTCCATCTGCTATTTATCAACCCTTATCTCTTTTAGCCAATTTATCTATATATTATTTATTATATCTATTCATTTTTTTTGTATCTATCTATCCTTCCTTCTATTCATCTGCTATTTATCAACCATCTTCTATTATTATTATCTAATCTATCTATTTATTCATTCATTTTATCTATATATTTTCATTGTATCTCTTCCTTTCTCTTATTTATTCTCTTTCTCTCTCCATTCATCCATCTAACCATCCATTTATCCAATCACTTTTTATATCTGTCTTCCTTTACTTCTCTCCTATCTATCTATCTATCTATCTATCTATCTATCTATCTATCTATCTATCCCTCTATCTGTCTATCTATCTATCCTTCCCTCCATCTGCTTTTTATCAACCCTTATCACCTTTAGCCAATCTCTCTATATAATAATTTATATATCTATTCATTTTTTTATCTATCCATCCATCCATCCATCACACAGTACATTTCAATATATCTCTGCAGTTCCTGTTATTAGAGCACAATCCTACTTTTCTTGTCTGTGCAGAAAACAAATCATCGTGCTTCCCATCCCCAAGAGCTAATATTTTTCTTTGTGCCTTTAAGTCTAAAGTTTGTATTTTTACCCTCGATTAGAGCGAAGTTGTCGGTATTTTGCTGCAAGCTACCTAAACCTCTCCCCTCCCTCCTCCTTCCCCAGACCCCCTGTCAGTTCTACAGAACACGGCTTGTTACAGACACGATGGTGGCCTATTTTTCCTTAAAATCGTCCAGCATCTTCCGAGGCCCTTCCATGTAATGTCTGAGCCTCCCGTGTCTCTGTGGCTTTTTGTTTTACAGCTTGAAAGCTGTCAGAGCTGGAATCGATTTGCTCGTTAGACTTCAGGCGAAGAGAGTGGCCTCTGGGCTGCAATTTGCTGCTGAGTGGCTGAACAAAATCACAGTGTTCCCGTTTCCTTATCCACTGCAAGGATTGAGGGGATATATATGGGAGGGTGTATATATATATATATATATATATATATATATATATATATATATATATATATGGGATCCATGGAGGCAGCCCAGGGGATTTCACTTTTTGTACTCATTCACAGAAACCACAAATAGTACTTATTTCATGCAAGCTTGACAAAGGACAGAGATGCCAAGAACAGTTGCTTTCTGCTGTTTCTGTGAAAGAGTAATAAAAGTAAAGCTCTCCATGCTGCAACCCCTCTGGGATTTTGTTTATTATGCTACTTACTTACCTGGTTGCGTGCATGGACTAATACCTAGACTCTGATGCCGATCCTTCCTTCTTTTATATATATATATATATATATATATATATTTATTTATAAATCTAATGGGAAAATCTCAACTGATTACTATGCATGAAACAAGGACACTCAGAACAGCAAAATGAGGTTTATTCTGCACTTTTCTTTAGAAGAATAGCAAACAAAACACAGTTTTAAAGCAAAGGTATTTGTAAAGAAAGTCCATAATATAAAACAAAGTAGATATCTGTTCAACTGGACCATTAACTGAGCTCGTCCAGGTTTTGGCTAGCAGGTGGTCTCCGAATGGGTTCCTCAAAAGAGCACTTGTACCTTTTTAGAGTTGTGTCTGCAGGCAGTCTTTTCACCCAGCAGCAGGATCTTATAGCAAATAAAGCAAGAGAGAGCCGCGAGCATAAACTTTCATATATAAAGACCTGTGCACAACTTATTAATGAGGTCTGGCTACCCACAGTGGTGTGGCAGATATTCTAAAGGGGGCAAAAAGAGCAAAAAAGAACTACTGAGTTAAATTTACTCCCTCTTGAAAAGCCGAGATTGAAGTAGTAGAAGTTGATTAAGCTAGGATTAGTAAGAAAATAATTCTGTAAGTCAAAAATTGAAACCTGTAAAGGCATTGTGCCACATTCAATATCATACAAATATATATTATGTGAAAATAAATCCTGCAAAACGCGTTGAAAGATTTATAGGACTGTAGCGTGCGCCATGTATAGGATGTTGGTATATGTATTTTTAAATTTTATGAATGTTTGTGAATGTCCATTGATTTAGGGTGTTTTAAAAGTTCATAATGTATATTTGTATGTTTTGTAAGAGAATGGTTCTGCTTCTTCTATTTGATTCTCATTAAACTTTAACTCTGGTTCTACTCTCCCCCTATTTTAAGGGGCAAAACGAATATTTTATTTGTAGACGTACCCCTGGTGGTCCCTCTCCAACGGTGAGAATCTAACCTCTATCTTTGAGCTTAACCTTAAATTTAACCTCGTTTTTGATTCTTTATTCTATCCACTTAGGAGTCTTGGTGTCCAAATCACCAAAGACATAAGTTTTAGCATGTTCTATAGATTGTTTTAGGAAGAAGCTTGATGCTTTTCTAGAAGTACAGAACATATTTGGGTAAAATTATAAGGAATCACACCAGACATATGTGATTGGCTGACAGGCTCCGGGTTGGAGTAAATGGAACCATGTTTATTAGGGTTTTTTGCCTTCCTCTGGATATATATATATATATATATATATATATATATATATATAAATATATATATATGGAATATGCTGGTCATGATGGTCTTTTTTTTAACCTGACTAGCTATAAAACTATGTAGCATGGATGGAAGAAACATTTAATAATGGACACAACTATCCCCAAGATTTATTAAAGGCTGTCAAGAGGTTTACCTTTCCAGGAATAAACACTAATATTGGTGGGATGAGCCTTGAATGATTTCCCGAGCTTCTATCTTATAGGCAGTCATGAGGTTTAATTCCGTGTCCATCTTCTCTTTTTTCTTTGTAAGAGGCTATAGAAAGTTTGGCATTGCGCCATTTGAAGGTCTAAATCTATTCTAATGCAAACCACCCAAGCAATTATGCACAAAAATAATTAAATGCATGAAAAATCCATGTCCTATTTTTTAGATATCGGACGTTTGTGTCAGAAGACGCGTCCCCCAACACCCTGGTGGCCACGGTGCAAGCGTTCGATCCTGACGGAGACCGAGTCACTTATGAAATCTCTGAAGGAAACAAGGAGGGAAATTTCGTTATTGATCCCCAGAAAGGTAATCACGGTTTCGAGTAGCAGACTCCAGAGTGTTTACGCGTCAGACTGTGCAAATAGAGTTTCTGAAGGCGCTTTATTGATTGGACCCGGCGTTTTCTGCCCAACAGAAATCAATGCAATAAAGCACTTGGTGTCATCAGACTAGAGATGCAATTATTCTGCGGCCAATCTTCTCGCCTTAGCAAACCGATAGATTGCAAGCTCTCGCTTATAATAAGTAGTTTGCAGAGAAGAATGGTAATGTGAGGAGTGCAAACCAGCCGAGTTTACTGTAAATGGGTCAGCGAATAAAGCTTTTTGATTGGTTGGCATGGGTCAGTGCCTCTTTTTACATTGCCTGTATGATGAGAATCATTCATTTCTTTTGCACAGCTGTAATAAATTAAAATATTATAGAGCTGCATTAATGATTATCTTTTATATTTGTCCAGAGTTTAGCTTCAACCACATAAGCCCCGCATGCCATTTTAAAATAGCACTTGGATAACGGCCGCTTGTTGAAATGGCATCGGGACTCAGGGGTTCTCCTGGGTTTCAACCTGGGTGCAGGCTAAAACCGCCGGCTGTCAATGACAGTTGGCATCCAGCTCTCAGCACAGAAGCTGAAACGATCAGCTCTCTGGCTTCTTTTCAAGTGACATCAGGGCACTTCCCATGGGTACACCAGTTCAGGCAGAGCTGTTGAAAGTCTGTCCAGCCTTTCCCTGCTTCAGTAGATGACTTCTAAAGTGTTACAGCCTGCAGTTGATCACTGTCACTGCAAAAAGGGGTCTTAATCACTTTCCATATCTATATCTATATATATTAATAGATAGATATATTTACATGTCCTTGTTACGCAATGTCATTTAAAATGTTCAGAAAATGCCAACCCATGCAAAAGCCAATTTATGTCTAGCTGTGCCCTCATCAACCCAATCTAATCATATCTCAGTGTTATTCTTCAATACAAACTGATATTTTTTCCCTGTGTGCATTGCAGTGTAGCACCAAAAGAGGAATAAGGCACCAATAAAATAAAGCACAACCTTTATGAATGTGATTTCATTTTACTCAGGTGATATTGTAAGTTATATTATGTGTAAATTTCTGAGGGTATGTGAAAAACAAATACTGCATTGGGAAAAAGGACAAGAAATGCTTCAATAATTGTTTAATATTAAGAATGAAAACCTAAATATATAAAAAAAAAAAACCTGTAATGATATTTATAATACATTGGGCAAGAGTACAAGGAGGGAGTTCTCCCTGTGTTTGCGTGGGTTTCCCCCGAGTAATCTGGATTGCTCCCACATTTCAAAAACATGCAGTTGGGTTAAATAGCTTCCTCCCAAAACTGACCTTCAGCTGATAATGACATATAACTATGGTAGAGATATTAGATTGTGAGCTCCTTTGAGGGACAGCTTGTGACATGACTATCGACTTTGTAAATCGCTGCATAATATAACGGCACTATATAAATACTGGCTAATAATATTAAGGTGCGGAACCAAAAATAAAAAATGTTCTGAAACTCAGGAGTGTAAAGGAAGGAAAGGGTGCAGGACCCAAGAGGGTAAGACATAACCAAATTCATGTGCATTTAATACATAGTTGAAATTCCACTATCAAGATGATAATATTTAAAGCCTGGAGGAATGATAATTACATTTAATGATGTGTTAATAAATGCAGAGCTGTTCAGTTACAATGCCAAGCTCATTTTTTTCAGCCAAAAGCTATTTTGCTAATTATATGCATTTTTAGCTATTTGTGTACACTACATTGCACTGTGACGGCTGCAGCCTGCTGGCCTCAGTTGTCACTGTGCTTCGCTCTTTGTGCATCATAATTAGCTGATTTGATGATCATATTATTGTAAACCATACTGAATGGTTCCCAGTGTCACACCAAAAACAGAACATAGGATAACCTTTTCTTTGCACTGGACAGTGTGATGTTTGAAAATATTCATCTACAGAAAATGGGTTAGGATTGGAGATAGGAGGAATAATTTTAGGTGAAAATGTATTGGTTGCAAATTGGTTGACTGATTTTGCCTTTTTTTGTTTTGTGATGTAATTTGAATGCTTTAGTATGTTGCTTTAGTATATGGTGACTTAGTAAAGCACAATATAAAAGTTGCCACATCCTTGCGCAGCCGAGTATTTCCTTATTTTACCACAGAAAAAAACCTGTATAGGACTTTGCAGGAACCATAAGTAACAACATCCAATTTTCATAAAAACATAGTTTATTTGGAATTGCCCATGTACAACATTCTTATAAAATACATTTATCAAGGCCCATGCATAGTTCTTGAAGTGTTTCTCAGCTTTCTCTGCTTCCTCAGAAGAACTAGAAGTCTTATAGGTTTTTCCATGGGAAAAAAAGGAAATGTTGTACATTGTTTTCTAAAATTCTGATTTTGCTGAATCAGAATTTCTTAATTTGACCCATTAAGGTGCTTTGATAAAACTTGCTAGGTAAAAAATTTGTTTGACAAGGATCAAAGTTTGGTTGTAAAAACTGGTCCCTAATAGTTGAAAGGAGCTTCAGCAGCCATTGAATAGCTGTACTCATTGTACTCATCGCTAATCACTATTTAGGATATTTTATGGTAATTTAATATTTTATCCTGTGATAATTAACAGGTCTCATTCGTCTGGGTCCAAGTCCTCTTCCCCAGTTCCATGGAACCGAGTACATCTTGTATGTAACAGCGACAGATGATAACGCCTCTGGCGGTTTGCACAGCCTTACCAGCACCACGACAGTCATTGTTCGAGTGGATGATATTAATAATAATAAGCCCATTTTTCATCAGGTGTGTTGAGTTTCTTTATTTCACAATTTACCAATCAACATATTTACAAATCCCAACCTGGAGCTTTTCTCCATGTGGCCATGGAGCCCTCTTTTATACGACTAGCCCTGAGTCCTAGGACCTAAAGGAGTTAGTGGGATGAGCCATGTGCTCCCTCACATCCAGAAGTACTGGATATTTTTGTTTTCTTTTTGCTGATAATTGTTTTAGTAAGATGATGGCTGTGTAAATGATCAAGTCTACAAATTTTATATCCCTAGTGTGCCGAGTACAGCAAGAATGCCTCCATTCTGGAAAACCAGCCCCTGGGGACGTTTGTGCTTCAGGTGGAGGCAAAAGACGCTGATAGTGGAGTGAATGGACAAGTGAAATATGGCATTGTGCACAGAGAAGGCTACTTACCTGCATTTACCATCCACCCTGATACAGGTAACAAAGAAGAAAAGCCAAAGCAAATACCTATTAGAAGTACCATCTAAATTTCCTTTTAAAGGGCACCCGTTCCCCGACTATACAAGCTAATTTATTTACATATTCTAAATAAGCAGCTTTTTAAAAGTCCTCACTAACCTCTGTAGCCATAACCATTGTGGACAGATGCATCCTCACACCTTATCCATAACAGAACCATAATAATATCAGCTGTTTTCATCCTGTCAACCATGTAAATACACAGTAGATATTTTCAAGATGTTAGAAACTAGCCAAAATCCAACTTTAATGTCTCATTTATAATCTTTAAGGATCTTTGAGGAGCAATTACTTCACAGTACAGGCAGCTAGAGAGGTCAGTGATAGCTTGTTTTAAGAATATGTTAATAGAATGTCCTGAGTTTGCACACAGTTGCACTATTTTAATTTTTAAGTTATGTCAATCTTTGTAGGCTGATTCATATTTATGTTATGAATAGCTTTCAGCATCTTAGCCTTGCGTAAAAGGAGGAACAGACTTAGACAGAAATCCAAACATGTATGGTATCCTGTTCAGGATGTGCCATTGATGTCCTCAGACTTGCAGTGAACCCTAAAAAAGTAATACAAATTGACAAAAACTACTAATTACAAATAATACCAAAGCATGTTTCTATATTGCATGTCGGGGCCAGATTTTTAATTTTTTTCTCCACTAGGCCAGCTAGCTTGTCCCCTTAGGAAAAATATGGGGGCAATCATGATGACATTAGGAGGTCATTGGTGGGGGCCATGATGGTTGTGGGCAGAACAACCCAACGCCAAACACTTGTATGTATTACAATGATAATACTAAAGCTGTGACACCAGTAAAGATGCCTCTGGCACCCTAAGCCATGGCTTTGGTGGCTCTGACTGCATGACCACTACTTTACAAGATGTTACTATACATGCAATGGTGAGCCATTATGGAACATTATGTCTCTCCAAAGTCAGGCTCAGTGTTGAAACTGTAAAGATGTTCTTTTGGAATAACTATTTCACTTCCATCACAATCATCTCCTCCCTGAAGAAATTGCTTTCTTACTATGACCTTTCTCAAACTGATCCTTGAACGGGGAGGGGTGTCTGCCTTCCTTATACTCACCCGAACAATCTTGGTGTGGTAATGAAATAAGCTGCAGTGTTGTCATCCCTTAGGGAGCCCATTGCTGAAAATGAATCTCATAGTGTAGGGGATGTCTAGACTTCAGGGAAAAGCAGGCAAAATTGGATTTCGAGGGACATTCCGTAATCTGACGGCCTCCAAGTTTCTGTAGTGCCAGCAACACTTTTGATCATTTTGGAATATTACATCTTCTTCAGATTTATTGCCAAGGATTGGTCAAGACAGCCAACTCATTTTAGGTAGCAACCGTGTTGGACAAGTGGAAAGACATTGCTGTTTTCTTCTTTCTCTTAGGAATTATAACCACACTTCAGACATTCGATCGGGAGAAGGATAAAGAGTATCCGCTGACCATCAAGGCCACCGACCAGGCCAGTGACCCTCTTATCAGCCTCTGCCAGATTAACATTGCCATCCTCGACCAGAACGACAATGACCCAAGCTTTGAAAATAACCGATATGAGTGTAAGTGATTCACTGAAATAGTTACTTTCTATCACAATTACTTTTGTATGATGTGCAATAAAATATATCTCTTTCAACCCATTCAATAGATTTCCTAAAGGAAGACACGGCAGTCGGAACAAGTTTTCTCCGTATTGCAGCCCGCGATGAAGACTATGGCCCAAATGCGGCACTTACTTACTCCCTAGCTGGTGATGAGCCTCAGGTTTTCCAAATTAACAGCACAACGGGGTGGCTCTATGTCAACCAACCAATGTCTCGGGTATGGCATGAATTTACAGTCAATGACCAGGCTACTGATGTTTTAAAGTGGAACAAAACACTTACGTTAAAATCATACCCACCTTTACTTCCACAGTGCTCCAGATCCCTCCGGAGCTTTCCTTGTTTGGCTCCCGCTCCATCCTGAAATCTGCCTTCGTCCCTTTGGGCCAAGTGCTGCCATCTTTCTTGGTCTTCTTTCCTCTTCTGGATACATCACCCAACCCCACACTGCCCTGGCGTGAGATCGGGTGACGTAGCTTGCTGTAAAAGGGAAAAAAAAAAGTGCCGAAGCGACCAGACAGGTCCTTCATTGCAGAAGAGATAGACGATGTCTCTTCTGCAGTAAAATAATCATACTTGCCTGATCCAATTTTTTCAATATACTCACCAGACCGCGCTCCATCTTGGGTGACGCCACCTTTTTCTTCTCCTCTTTTGGGTTCCAATTATTGACAATCCTGATTGGCCCGGCCACATGCATGCAGAAGTCCAATTAGTCCCAGCAAGCCCAGGGGATGCTGGAATAAGTAAAGAAGACAGCGATCAGGCAGGAAATATTTTTGAGCTGCCTAATTGCAATTTTTTCTTTGTGGAACTGCAGTTCTGCTTTAGATTTTTTTGATGTTCGCAGGGACCCCTCCACACCAACACTCTATAGTGAAGCTCATGAAGAGTGGAAATCTGGTTTTAAATAGGGGGGGGGGTTGTTGATCTGCCACACTTGGTCTGTTGAAGAGACCACTGCTTTCCCACTCAATTTTATTGGCACCACATTATAGTGGTGAGCTACTATGCATCAGACTGCAGTAAATTAAAAGAAATACCACAATGCAACAGAGGGGTCCTAAAATATTTTAAATCCTGGATATATTTTTATATAGTTCTGCCCAGTGTGAACACAGACTGTTGATGGAATCAAGGCTATTCTATGACCTGTGCAAAAGCAGCTTTGTTGAGGCTTCTTGACCTGCAGCATCAGTGTTTTTGTAGTCGGTACATAAAAGCTGCATTCAATGCAAAGCTGCTATGAAGGCGCATACAGGAGAAAGAGGAGTCTTTAAGAAATATATTTAGCATAAATCTCATGTATTGAAATGTGCAGCACAATACAGATCATGTGCTTCCCCATACAATAAAAAGCAAGGTCAGTGACGTTCAGTATGCAGCACTGCTGGTTGGTCTTCAGAATAACTGATTTAACTGACATTATGGTATACAGGTCTCCCTTTAGAGGTCAGTGTATATGGACTTTTGTTTCTTTCAGAATTATTTTTCTCTGCATACAAGTCTATGGACATAAAAAATTTGCTTGAAGCAGGTCAAGGTAGGTCAGAAGTAGGTCAACAGCAGGTCAAATGAACCTGTTAGTGAATACTGAATGGTCTTAGAAGTGACGTAAATAGATTTTTGTTGGAAATAGAGTGACCCACAGTACAGATGGGAACTCCTAATCAAATCTCACCAAATATTCACCAAAATGTTTGATCACTCTATCGAGCACCTATGCATGGGTTTCTTACAATCTGTCTGCTTTAGAATTCACTAAAGATTCTTGGGAAATCCAATAATTATTGTGAATCAGTGACTGGATCAGAAATGGAACCTCTGTGCTTTAAGCCTTTGTTAGCCTAATCTAATAAGCAAACATGTCTGAGTCATCCAGGTAAATGTGTGATACCATATCCTGCTGGTTGGATCTTTTTACCCTGCAGGATGTTTGGACTTTTTCCAGAAATATGATAAATATAAACATTCTTTATAAAAAGCTGCAGTACTCAGCTCACATTTGCAACCATCTGGCTGCATGTGATAAATATGAAATTTTATTTTTTGATAGTAGAAAGGGAGGAATGAAGGAAGGAAGAGACGGAGGAGGGAGAAGGCACATTGCTTTGCAGGAAGGAAGGGAGAGAGGAAGTGAGCAGAAGAAAGAGAGGAAGAAATGATTGAAGAAAGAGATGCAGGGTAGGAAGGAAGTGAAGGAGGAAGGAAGGAACCATAGTAAGGGAGCTAGGCATGACAGAATGCAGAAATAAAGGAATAAGGGAATAGAAGAATGAGAAGGAAGGGGGGGAAAAGAGGGGAGGAAGAGAAGGGGAGAGAATGGAAGAGAAGAAGAAGGGATTAGAAGAAAGAAAGAGAGAGAAAAGATAGAGATTAGACAGAGGAAATAAAGGAAAGAAGGAAGGAATTGAGAGAGAAAGGAATTGGAAAGGAATAAAGAAAAAGAAGGGAGGAAGAACAGAAGAAGAAGGAATTAGCAGAAAGAGAGAGAGAGAAAAGGGAGGAATAGAGAGAGGAAGGAAGGAAGGAAGGAAGGAAGGAAGGAAGGGAGAAATGAAGGATTGGAGAGAGGGAGGAAGGGGGGGATACAAGAAAGAGGGAGGAATGAAGGAGGAAATGGAAGGAAGAATTGAATAAGAAGAAGGGAATAGAAGAAAGAGGGGAGAGAGTAAGGAAAGAAGGAATAGATGAAAGAGGGGGAAAGGAATTAAGGGAGAGAAGAAGTAAAGGGGAAGAGGAATTAAGGAAGGAGGTAATACAAGAGAGAGGGAGGAATGAAGCATGAAAGGAAGGAAAGAAGAGAAACAGAAGAAGAAGGAGGCAAAAAATGATGGAAAAAGAGAAAGAGAGGAAAGAAGGAGGAGTAATTAAAGGATAGAGGGAAAGCAGAAGAAGAAGAAAAAGATAGAGAGGAAAAAAGGATGGAAGGAAGAGATAAAGAGGGAGAAGGAAAGAAAGAATGGAAGGAGAGGAGATAGAGAAATATGGAGGAGGAAAAAAAGGATGTAAGGAAAAGATGAGGAGGAAGGAGCAGGAAAGAAAGGACGGAAGGCAGAGATAGAGAAGAAGGAACAGGAAAGAAAGGATGGAAGGAAGGAATGAATGAAGAAGGAATGACAGAAGATATTCATATAAGGCTTCCTAAATTTCAGATGGCTCTTTAAGTCGGTGCTGTCAGTGCCGGTATGAGACGCCCGGCGGCAGTTTGGCTCTCAGATTATTGTGTTTTGTAGCAGATAAAGGTTCTGTTCAGGAATCATCTACAGAGAACACTCTTTCCCCGCAGCTGATACATTTCTTATAAATTGTGGGGCTGCGGAGATGCATTGTAATCTCACAGCTGGTGGCGCGCCGCTTTCTGGACAGCTGTGAGCGGCTGTCGGTATATCGTCTTCACTCGTATTATAATCCAGCTGGACAGGGGCATCTGCACACACAGTCCATCCCAGTCCCTTTGGTCCGCTCAGAATGTGACACATTGTGACAAGGCCAGATGAGCAGCCTGTGGCTCACCAGCTGTTGTGGAACTAAAAATCCCAGTATGCCAAAATAGTGTTTTTTCCATTTTAATGAACACCTGTAACCGTTTCCTTTAAAGAGATTGTGGAAACTATGGCACTACATACAGCAACGTGCACTAATTTTTGTAACTTTTTATAGGGATTGCACATTGGGCTTGATTTGAATAGAGATTGTTCACATAGCAAAGTTTATGATCTCCTTGCAATGGATGCTTTGCCCATTAAGGACGTTTGTAAGAACGACCCCCCCCCCCCCCCCATTTCCTTTTCCCACCTTTTTCATCCTCCTCATCATTTGACAGGGTTTAGCATTGGCCATTCTGGGACAAGCACTGTATTTTCTGAATTGGCCACATTGGTCCTCCATAGGACTTTTTATTTAGGAATATATATTAGGAATTTTTGCTAAGGGACTCAAAAACAGGGAAGCCCAGAAAATGTAAATAGTAGCATGTTTTGTTCTCATAAGAGAACCTGTTGGTTTTCCTTAAATGAACCAAGTGACAGATCTTCTTTAGTAATATTTAGAACCTGCTCCCCACCTGTATGATGTTTACGAATGTATGCATTTACCTTAAATGACCAATTTTTCCCCAATTTCTCTTTTTCAGAAATCCTTAATAACTCAAGAAGTAATTGCAACAGATGGCGGAAACCGCAGCACCCGAGTGGAGGTGGCAGTGCGGGTGACAGATGCCCAGAATCAGCCACCAGTGTGGGAAAAAGATAAATATGAAATTGTGATTCCCGAGAACACGTTGAGAGATACACCTGTGGTGGTATGTTATGTCTTAATATTCCAAGACACAATTGACCTCAGAGACATGTATTACCCACTAGCCTTAAAAAGGCTATTCACCTCCCTTACCTCTCTAGCTGTAGGCAATATGGAGAAATGAATCCTCAAAGATTGAAAGAGAAGTCCTTCAAGTCTGTAACTCTTAGAAGTGCCTCGGCAGTTCAGCTCCACCTGTTTTTATCTGCCAGCAGTGACTCAACTGCCTGGTTCACCTTGCTGCCCCTTACCAGCAATTACAGCTAATGTATGTTTATGCTCATAGTAGCACCCAAATTTTTAAAGGTAAATAGCAAGTTTTGTACCAGTTCTTCATAATTTTGTGCTTTATGGTTACCCAAAAAGTTCCTGACAACCATGACTTAGCTGTGCCAAGCAGAAACTTCAGTATCAGTCATGTAACTTGTGAAATTTGAATCATTTATCAGTTTAGCAGCATAGCAGTTGCCATTATGCAGTAAAACAGATTTCAAACTTCGAGTGGAACTGTCTATGAAAAGCCGCCAGTCTTCTGCTCGGTATTCTGGTCCTCCCATATGGGTTAGTAGTCCAGGGATGTTACAACAGTACACAAAGCCCCTAATTTAATAAAGCTCTCCAAGGCTGGAGAGAATACACTTTCATCAGTGAAGCTGGGTGATCACGCAAACCTGAAATGGATTTCTTCAATGTAATTTGCTATTTGCTAGGAAATGCTTTGAATCCTGGACCAGATCCATCCCAGGTTTGTTGGATCACCCAGCTTCACTGGTGAAAGTGTATTCTCTCTAGCCTTGGAGAGCTTTAATAAATCAGGGCCAAAGTCTCCATCTTCACTAAAATATGGTAGGAGTGTCACCTCTCTTGTCTTATAAACTGTTATTTTACCTTCCGGTCTCAGACAGTACTTTTCTTTTATCCTGGATGCTAAAAGTTCAGATGCTTGTTTTGACAGACTTAGGTCACGTAATAAATTATTGAACTCTTCTTGGGAGAACTGCTGGTTGGATGAAACACTTCCTTCATATTCACTTCCACTGCTAACTCCTGGATTACACTCCCTGTATATCCTCCATGTTGGATACAGGAATATCAGGGACTGAACACTGGTATGGGAACATCAGCACCATGCCGCACAGGTCGTCTTGCTGATTCCAAATCACCGTACTCCCACTTGTTTTTCTTGTAACGATTTAAACCTTTTACATTCACAGCACAAAAATAATAATCATTATGATTTTTGAGCTCTTGCCATACCATAGGTACACCAAATTTATAACTTTTCAGTTTTCCATTTTTCCACTGACTTAGACACTCTGCACAAGTTTTGCATACCATATGGGGAGCCCAATACTTATCTTGGTCCCCCAGTTTAATACCAAAATATGCAAGATATGCTTGTTTCACAAATTCTGTAATGTTTCTTGTTTTGCTGAAAATATTCACCACAAATGTAGCAAAACCCATTAGGGTCATTTAAACAACTTCTTTTTGAAGAACTCATATTTCTGTAAAAAAGGAAAATGTATAAATAAAAAGAAAGCAAATGAAAGTTTCATGAAAATAATGCTACATTTATTATATAAAATGGAAAACATTGGTGTGAATAAAGATGAATAATAATATGCTGTGTTAACATTTGTTGTTGGTAAAATAGTCTATTCTATCCTGTATCACAAGAACTAGAGTCAATTCAATGAATCTGAAGTCAAATCTGGATTCAGCAGACCTGGAATACACTAAATATATTAAAAAATCCTTAGCAAGTGAAAAAAAAAATTTTGGTTTAGCTATGTAATATTCAAATAATTCTTGAACTTGTTTTCAAGAAATTGGAAGGGGTGGAGGACTTTAGGTGGATTTTCAGAGGATTTTGTAGACCTGTTGGGTCAAATATGTTGAACTTTGTATTCTCAAGGAAGTAGATAGACCTAGACTAATATACAACCCGTTGGAGATTTTATTCTGGCCACTTTTACACATAATTTATATCAGTTCATACAAACACTCTCCGTCCATCCGATCCATTTTTAAAACTCATTGTGTCCCCTGAGCCAAAATGTTTGTCCACCTCTGACTTAAAGCTTGTTTTGTTCCAAAGAGGGGGTTTTAAAACTTTTTCGAACTTTGTAATCTGTTGCCTAACAATCTCATATCAAACTTTTTCATTGTATTTATTTACTTATTTGGCTGTATTTTTATCCATTGATATCTTCCTTTGCAAAAATTTGTACAACAAACTCTAATACAGAAGTTATAATGAAATTCCTTTAGGTAGATCTGCTAAGTGAAGGGAGTAGAGAGGAGCATTTTTAGAGAAATTCTTTTTGAGAATATGGTAAATACTGTCCCATTACGGTTCTTTATTATAAATCGCGTTCCCACAATCCCATGGATCACAATTTTGCTAGCTGTAAGTGACGTTAATATTGAATGTCTCTTAATTATGTTGGAATATCCACTATTGCTTTTTAAAATTTTAATGAGATTTAATAACTAGGTAACACTGGAGGTTAATATTTAATAGTGGGGAGCTTTTGAAGAGGATGCTATGGTCTTGCTTCTGTTTGTATTGAAATATTTTTTATTATATTTTAACTATTTTAAATTTTTTTTACAAAACAGGCGTTTCAGCCCTTTATTAGAGTTACATCGACATTAATTTTAAAACAGAGCCTGCAGCACTGAATTTGATATTTGCACATGCTGATTATGCAGAAGTTTGATTTTGCTGTTTACAGATATATAAATAACTAAGACATTAGGGGAATGTAAAAAACTCAGGCACTAACAGGGACTGTGGGGTGTCATGTAGTTACATGGATCCACTATGTGGTCAGGGGTGACAGGCAATTCCATTTTACTTTCTGCTGAGCCACTGGGGCCCAAAAATATCTATAAACAGCTGCATCCTCCTATGACTTTGCCAATTGTCCTTCCCAGCTCTGAAAGCACCTTACCTTAGTAGGTTCTTGCATTCCTCCTTTTATCTCTGGAGTCTAAGATGCCTCCAGGTGTTACCAAGAACCCCCACAAGCAAATATGACTTGGTGCCATTCCTAGGACCCAACCTTGGTCTTGAAGTGCTTGAAACAGCTGATGACCCAGTTGAAGTACCAGGTGCTTAATAGGAAGTAGGAAGAATGCCTTTTATATTGCTGGCCATTGGGAAGGCTTCCACCCTTACAGATCATTGGAATCTATTAAACTGAGGTACAAATTCCTCATTGTTCAAGGAACCCCAAGCAACCAATGGAGGAATCACGGTTGAGAAACATTGTATTAGGACAAATGTGAATGGTATCTTCACCGTGCATAGGCCTCAGGTATGCATTAGGTTGACCATGGGTAACATTTGTGGGGAATCTCTGCAGTGTGAGATAGGAAGAAATCACTTTGCCTTGTATCTTTGTTGAGAATATCGGCCAACGCATAGTTGGGTTTACCTATATTGACAACTTTATTCCATTGTATTTGTTGGTTTCATGCAGACTGTTAAGGCAAGATCACTTCTGGGAGATCCTCGAGTGACGTATAATTTAGAAGAAGGTTTGGTTCCTGAGAGCAACATGCCGGTGCGTTTCTACTTGACAGTGAATAGAGAGGACGGTTCTGCTTCGGTATCAGTAGCTGAGAATCTTGACTATGAAACCACAAGGAACTTTATCTTGAAAATCAGAGCTCAAAATGTTGCTACGGTGCCTTTAGCTGCATTCACTACGGTGTATATCAATATTACAGGTAGGATCAAGGGACCAAAATACACATATTTCAGTTATTTTAATTGTTTCATGACAGGTGCTCTTTAACACTATCGTAATTTGTAAAAACACTAAGATGTTCTGTTGAACTTGCAGATGTGAATGATAATGTCCCATTCTTCAGCTCGTCAATATACGAGGCTTCAGTGACTGAAGGACTTGAGTTGGGGACTTTTGTCCTTCAAGTTTCTGCATCTGACCAAGACCTAGGTCTTAATGGAGAGGTAACCAAACTATAAACCACACCCTTTAGATTTCAGATCTATATTTTTGTTATTTTCCTCATTAACTGAATATTCTCTTCACATTCTTCTAGGCATAATGAATTCATGAAATATACACTCTGTCATGAGCATTCCATGGCCAGCATGATCCAACATTTCATTGGCTGGGCCAACATGATCCAACATTCCATTGGCTGGGCCAACATGATCCAACATTCCATTGGCTGGGCCAACATGATCCAACATTCCATTGGCTAGGCCAACATGATTCAACATTCCATTGGCTGAACCAACATGATCCAATATTCCATTGGCTGGGCCAGCATGACCCAACATTACATTGGCTGGGCCGACATTCCCACTATTCCATTGACTGGGCTACCCATAAACATCCCATTGGTAGTATCAACATTCATCAACAATTCATTGGTTCCACCAATAGCTGTTAGCACCCTATTGCTAGCATTGATACTCTGTTGGTTTCATCAACATTTATCACCATTTCACTGACCATATCAACATTTGTCAATATATATTTGGTTGTGGCAACACTGGTAACTTTTTAATAGATTCAACATTCTTGCAACATTCTGTTTTTTTTTAATTAACCTGCAACGGGTATTGGCCACAAAGCTAGGAGGTCACCATAACATGGGAGTCCAGCTAGCCAAAGCTCAAGGAACCCTTTCAAACTTGGAGGAGCCCTAGGGTTCCATGAAACCCGGTTAAGAATGACTGCTCCAAAGGAAATTCTGGTTGAGAGAGACCACCATAAAATCAATATTCAATATGTCTCTTCATTAAAAGAAGCGTGTGGTAAAACCCTTGAATTTGGCACTGAAAGGTCTAGGAGGCATTTCAAAGTTGAGTCTTTTATATGTATCATATTGGCATTTTAATGTACTGGTGAATCTCAATGAGGCTAAGGTCACAAAATATAAAGCTGTGTCCAGTTCTTGACCTCTGTGTCTTGTGCTTCAGATCATGTATTCCATTCTCGAGGACCGAAGTGGGGACCACGCCCTTTTCCATATAGACCCCCAGACAGGGAGCATCTACACCGCAGCGATCTTTGACCGAGAAACAAAGACATCTTACTTACTGGAGGTCAAATCATCCGATGGCTCAGAATCAGCCCGACCAGGAAAACATGGACAGCCCAATTCTGGTAATAAAATGTCTAAGTCAGCATAAGACATAAACTAGCACTTGATGTAATCTTCATAAATGTTCTTTTTTCATAATCCAAATTTTGTATTTCAGCCTGAAGGGTCCTAATCATAGCTTGTTGGAGTGGCCATTGTTCTTTGGCCCACAGAAAATATTTAGAATTCTGTCTAACAAAAACCACGTATGTATTGGATTAACTTGATTTTTGCTTGAACTCCCGGCAAGAGGAACGAGGAGACGGAAAAAGTTGTCCGGTGGAAGCGACGTGATTAGCCGCAATAATCCCTACATAATTGCAACATGGGGAAGTCACACGAGGCAACGCACAGTTGACTAGTCTAGCTGAAAATTACCCATGGAGCTTAATCCCTTCACCTTGCTGTGTTCATTTGGCCTCTTCCAGTCTTACTGATTGGCTGAGCTGATTTGTGTACATGTGAAGCTTAAGTATACAGAGTAAAATGGCTTCCGGAATAAGCCGCATTTGCTTGTACCGGTCAACCCGTTGCATTTCAGCTCACAGCAGCCCTTAAAAAGAAATTTGTATTTTACATCTTAATGCCACTTCAAGTTTCTTTTTAAATCTGTAGCTTCATTAAAACAATACCTGCTGATCCTAACATGTGTAGGCACTCCCTGCTACATGGTGACAACACCCTGTCCTCCACTTTTGTCCAACAGGGTGATGGCGGAGAAGCACAAATGTGAGACAAGGTCAATGTGTTGTCATCTATAGCAGGTTACAAAAACATGTATTGATAGATCAGCAAGTGTTTTTTATATTTTTTAAATAAAAGTTGCAGCTGTGAAAAGTTTTGAAACAGCTTTTGAAGACCCCGATTCCTTTTCCCTCTTCCAATTTGAGCTGTGCTGCTTGAAATTAAACAAATACTCCTAACGATGGTGTTAACAAATACCGAGCTGCATTATTGTTCCTTTAACATCTCTGAAGTTCTGCTTTAGGAAGACTGGATTTTATTGTGTGTTTGTATCTAGTTAAAATATAGCATTAAGGAATGCAAACGATAAAAGCCTGGGGTAATATGAATACAAGATATACCTCAAAATATAATGCAATTGGGTTGCATCTGTATTTTTTTTCCAATTCCCTGTATTGCAATTCAACTTTAAAGGGTTAAAAAGTTACTGATTGAAATTTGTCTATAGAAAGAAGTTTGGAATAATGGGACCATCACTATTAAAATGACATAACTAGGGTAGGTGGAAAATGTATTGAAATAACTTACATTAATAAGATACATAGATGGAAAAAAAAAAAAAGTAAAGTGAATCTATTTGTGCTGGGCTGCGGGCTACGCGGATAGATGCTGTGAATATATAATGGAGTTTTTCTGCGTTTATTCTCCTTTGAAATTGCTGAGCTCCGAAGCTGTGCAAATTATCCCCCGGACTAAACGGCCTTATTGGGGCGATAGGCCGAAAAATAAAAAGCTTGTGACATCAGAAATCAATTATCTGTGTGTTATCTATTGAGAAGAATCGCTTTTGACGTCCGTCTCCCTCTTCAAGCGCGTTTGGGATAATGCGGCTGTGTAAATTGTTCTCTGCCCCCGGGGGCCTGTTCCCGTATCGTCTACATATTAGTTTTCATTTAACGCTCTGCCCGACAGGCAGAGAAATTGCAGCCGACAGAATTGGCTCACTCTGGGTTCTTTTTTTTTTTAATTTCGCTGCCTGTTGTCTCCGCAGATACGGCCTATGTGCGCATTTTTATCAGCGATGTCAACGACAACCCACCCTCCTTTGCGCAGAGCGCCTACTACGTGAGTGTGGATGAGGATCAGGATGTGGGCACCGTGGTGGCAACTGTGAGCGCCAGTGACCCAGATGAAGGTAACGTGATAGTAAAAGATAAAGGTTGAACAAATGTCCAAAGTGCAAAGGTATTTTGTGTTGGGATTGGGTGTGCCATTGCTGTCCACCTTCTGAAATGTTAATTGACTGGTTGGATCTGACAACTTTGTCCTTTAAAGCCCATTTCTGAAAAATGATTTCCCCCCTCCCATCAATTTACATTGATGTGTCCTATTATAATCTCCATATGCCATATATCTCTTGTTGGCATCTTCTTTAGGAGTGGAAATCTCTTATCCTGGCCTGAATGGACCCTTCCACTGGACAGCCAAATGGGCTTGCCATGCCCTATGCCATACAGGAAACAACATGGGCATGTGCACAAGGTCCCTTTCACTGGAACCTCCAGGTCTCAAATCCTGGCAGGTTATGTGACATAAAGGGCATCCACCCAACTTTACCCATTTTTTAAATCTGATTCAATTAGAAAATGTACAAACCATTGGTAAATGTTGGCATAATTATTTGCCAAAAGAATTAATTGTTGGTAAAAGTTGGGCGAATCTTGGGCAAAACATTTATTAAAAGACCCCCGTGGATTTACGTAACCTAAAGAGGCTTTTAGGTTGTTTTTTTAACCAATAATTAGAGGATGAAGGGTAGTCGGGGAAAATATTCTGAAATCAGCTTTAGAATATAAAGTCAGACACTTTTTCCTGTTTGCTTTACTGTTTTTTTTTTTTCTGGACCTCGATAAACACCAACATAAGAGGTCTTACATTTTAAAGATGTCCCGCTTTTTAGGAACCAACCAGAATGCATTTTGTACTGACCTAACTGCAGAATTAGTGAATACTTACTAAATGCATGAGCTAAAAAACCTTCTTTTTCAGGTATGAATGCAAACATTCGATATCAGATTACATCAGGGAACATCGGAGGAGTGTTGGATGTCAACCCAGAGACAGGCGCCATTTTAATTGTGCATCCCCTGGATTATGAGGAGGTGAAGGTCTATGTGCTCACCTTGTTGGCATCCGATGGCAAATGGGAGGATTACGCCACTGTGACCATCAGTGTGTTGAACAAAAATGATGAAGCCCCGGTGTTTTCATTGAATGAGTATCGAGGAAGTGTCACAGAGGGACTGGTTGACTTGCCAGTGTTTGTGCTGCAGGTAAGAATATTTTTTAATATGTATTGATGTTATTTATTGCTCTGGGTTCATAATCCTTCCAGTTCTTGTTTATTAAGGGGCTAGACCACCTCAAACTATAACTCTGCTGAAGAAGTTTCTAGACTGATGTATATTTCCCATGCTTGCAGAAACCCCAACCCTCACCTTGAGTAAACTTGATTTTCTCCTCCTCAACTCTTCTTCATCCTCAACAAGTTTTCTCCACTTTATGCCACCCATTGTTGTCCAATCCATTCATCCACTTTATGCCACCCATATCTGATGGATTCTCCCAAGACATACATGGAAAACCCACAAAAGGCTAGGTGTTGCCATAGTTTACTTTAAAGCAAAGATGTTTTCTGTAGGTGGCTCTACAATTACATCTAAACTTACTTTAAGTTGAAGTTTTTTCAAAAAGTTTTGGACAACCATCTGGTAAGAAGTGGGTATGCTCGAGAATATCCCAAAATTGTAAGGGTATATTTCTAATTCAGTGAATGTGAGTTTACCAAAAAGTCATTAGTGGTGAGACAATAACTCTTACCTAAAACAAAGACACTTGGAAGATTCACCTACAATGAATAATGAATATTTCTCACCATCTAGGTTTCTGCTAACGATCCAGACCAAAATGAACAGGGAGGTTTGAAGTATTCCCTACATGGAAGTGGCGCTGAAACGGTGTTCACAATCACGGAAAAGACTGGTCAGATCTTTGCCTTGCAGACACTGGACCGTGAAGAACATGCAGTATGGAGATTTGTAGTGCTGGCCACAGATGACGATGGTGATGGTCTCACAGGATTCACTGATGTAATCATCTATGTAAAGGATATCAATGACAATGCTCCACAGTTCCTCTGTACTTTTAACATTTGTAATGCCAGCGTGATAGAACATTCGCCACCAAGCACTTCAGTCATGGAGATGGCAGCTATAGATCTGGATGACAAAAATGAAGGACAGAATGCCGTATTGACTTACTCCATAGTACCCAGTTCAGGGGAATTATCAAGTCAAAAGATGTTTACAATAAATCATGAGACTGGAACGATATATACAGCTGTTGGGGACCTTGATAGAGAAAAGAATGACACCTATTTGATTTTGGTAGAAGTTAAAGATGGTGGTGGACTGTCAACCACAGGTACAGCAACAGTCACGCTAGTGGACATTAATGATCATGCCCCAAGATTTACTCAAGATGTTTGGACTGCGGCTATTCTGGAAACCAGTGAAATAAACTCTAAAGTCCTTCAGGTTTCTGCAGTAGATGAGGATGTCGGGGAAAATGCGTTTCTGACTTTCAGTATCATTAACGGAGATCCCGATCAAAAATTCTCCATTGAAAATAGTAGAAAGAACCACCTGGCGGAAATAAAATTGAAAAAGAAACTGGATTACGAGAACCCTCATGAACGTTGGTTTAATCTTACCATCAAAGTAGAAGATTTGGAGTTCTCCACCACTTCCCATTGTCTGATAGAATTACAGGATTATAATGACCACCCTCCCATTTTTAGTCCATCGTTGCTTCACGTGCCACCTTTTTTGGAAAATATAACTGTAGGAACCATTATAACCCAAGTGACAGCTACAGATGCGGATTCCAGTGAAAATGGACAGATATCTTACAATATTCAACCAAACTCAGATGTTCTTGAAGAATTTTACATTGATCAAAATGGTTCTTTGATAGTGGCTAAATCTCTGGACCGAGAAATAATTTCCCAGTATGCTTTGGTCATCTTAGCCATTGATCAAGGTTCTCCGCCACAGACTGGAACAGCAACTGTGTATCTCACCCTTCTAGATGTCAATGACAATGGTCCAAAGTTTAATGGCTTGTACATGCCGATGGTTTGGGAAAATTCAGCCTGGCCACAGACTATACGTATGGACGAGAGCTCTTATTTGTTGTACGTCATAGACGCAGACACTCCAGAAAATGGGCCGCCCTTTCGGTTTTCTCTTCCAAGTGACCTCCAAAATTCCTCTAATTTCCTTCTGGTTGACCATGGTAATAACACAGCCTCAATCCAAACTCAGAGGATCTTTGACCGGGAACTAGAAAAAGAGTTTCACCTTCCCGTGATCATAACCGATAGCGGTAACCCACCGATGAGTGCCACAAATACATTGACAATAACCATTGGAGATGAGAATGATAATGGGCACAAAGAAGGTCACAAGGAGGTTTTTGCCTATATTCATGGAGGTAAGATGGAGTCATTGACATTCAATGTTTAGGTTTTTACTAATGGCACCCAACATGAGAACTTGCGTGGTCAGCAATGCTGTCATTCAGCTTGATGTTGTAAACATAATGGGTTCACATTAGTGTTTTTACATAGTGCTGGTATTAATATGCTTCTACTCCTGCAAATAGAGGTTCATACCTGCTATTCTGGACATACAAATGTAAGCCTTGGCTGTCCAGTAAGATTGCCTCAGTGGCAAGAAGGGGCACTGAACTTCGGACATTGTCAGGGTTTACCTATGGGTTCATGGAAAGCCAGTCATTTTATATAAAATTAGATAAGTAGGAGGTGCACAGAAGAAGCTTTTCTAGTTAATAGCAAACATTGTGTGTTTGTTGGGTCCCAAAATGGCTCACAGGTTCACTTTACCAGGGGATTTTTTTCCCCAGTTGAAGCAAGTTGAATAAGGCTTTATTATGTTTTTTTTTGCCTTCCTCTGTATCAACTATGTCTATAGGGTTTTATCTGGGATATGTTTATTTCCCTAGTGGTTAAACTTGATGGGCTTTTTTCAACCTATCTATGTAAAAGGAAAGGAGATAACCATAGATCTCTGCATTTGATACTGCTATAGTCACTGAGGTCACATGATTTATTTAAGCTCTCGAAGACTGGAGAGGATAGACTATCATGGGAGAACCTGGGTGAGCAAACCTTGAATGGATCTGGTCCAGGAGTGAAAATAAACTGCAAATTATTTTAGAAATTCATTCCAGGTTTGCTGGATCACCCAAGTTTTTCTATGATAGTTTATCTTCTCCAGTCTTAAGGAGTTTTTATAAATCAGGCCCAGTGTACGTAATTGTGATGAGCTCAGGCGGTTTACCACTAATGATTTAAGGCCAAACTCCAACCACAATTTGGGTTCTAACCCTAAAGAAATATAAGTATTGTAACAGTCTCCATTCAAATTGGAAAGATTTCAAGGGAAGTGAGAGTAAATTCCTAACAGAGACACAGGTTGAGATAAAAACATTATGGGGGTTCTATGCTGGTCTGCCCAAAAAAATGCTTAGAATTGGGATGGAGGTAATACGTTTTAACATCCAGATTTAAACATAAGCTCTTGGAAGCCCGAGTCAAGGTCTCAAACCTTTTATTCACATTAAATTCTTATTCTCCCATGTGTTATAATTGCCCTATAATTGCATATAATACAAATTAAAAACTGAAAAGTGCAAAACACCCCAAAGTAAACGTTTACCTTCAATATATCAGGGCTTTATTGGTTCCCCATATCTATTAATTTGAGGGTAAGCCCCAAAACCAACATTAATGCCAATCCTCTTCTGGGGTTCTCAGTCACTCTCAATTGGGTAAATGAGATTCCGTGCGGTGCACCACCGATGTATCCCACATAGCCTATTTGAGCCTATGTGCAGCAGCAAAGAGAATAAAGAAATAGCAGCAGCTCCTGCTTCTCTTTAGCCATGCAGCATGATGTATTTTAATGGCATCCCCAGCACCCATTGTTAGGCTGTGCACAGTTGAAGAGGAGTTTAGAAGCTGATCCGTTCCTGACTCTATCCTGTGCTGCCATTGGCTGCTGGGACTTTTTAGCCTCTCTGCTCCAAGACACCAGTACCTGCTGTAGCATTTAGCTGGGCTTACTTACTGTTCTTGACTTTGCCTGTTTTAGACCCTGCGAGTTTATGCTGCCTGGACCAACCTTATTCCTGTGACCCCGACTCTGCTTGTGTTTGCTCCTGTGTACTTTGTCTGGTGAATGGATTATCTTTTATGACCTCTGGCTCTGTATTCTGGACTTGTCTGTTGGAATCTTTGTACTGCATTATCTGTGGGCTCCTGGTCCTCTGCCAGCTCTTCCCGAGGCACCATCCATTGTGCAATCAGTCTCCCAGGCGGGGGCTTGCTATAGGTGAAGAATGCGGTATTAGATTGGGGGACTGGTCTCCGGCGAGTACTGTTGCTGGACCGGGGCCTTACAGGGCTTGATTTATTAAAGTTCTCCAAGACTGCAGAAGATAGACTATCATAGGAGAACCTAACTTATCCAGCAAACCTGAAAAAGTACTGCTCCAGGATTAAAAACATTTGCCAATTATTAGCGAATTAAATTTAGGAAATTTTGCTGGATCACCCAGGTTATCCTCTGATAGTCTATTTTCTCCAGTCTGGGAGAGCTTTCATAAATCAGGCCCAATGAGTGCATCCATAATGTAATAATATATCTAAAAAGACAAAAAGAGAAAGTTGAGAGTGAACCTAATGAGGCTGCTTAGGGGCCAAAGGGGGCCTAACTTCATGGGATGCTGGTGACAACAGGAGGAAACCACATAGTAACACAGACAAGAAAAAAGCATAGTTCACTCCATTGTTTTTTACATATAAAAAAACACATTATAACAAATACCTTGATATACCCTTTTCTCTCAGTGGAATGGTTGCTTCTCCTTTGCTCACTACAGTGCTCTGTGTTGGCAGAGCTGAGTAACAGCCACACCCCTCTGCACTCAGACAGAAAGTATTGTGGGGGCAGCGAGGGGGTGTGTCTTATTAGGTCTTCTAGTGAGTGCTGATTGCTATTGATTGCTATTGACTCCCAGCACAACAGGAATGTACTGGCACTACTTTGTAAATGAACGTAGTAGTGCAAAGTCTATTTGACTTCAATTAGGGTTCCAACTCCTAAATGTTTGTGCAGCAAGTACTATATAATATAAAAAAAAAATTTCTTAAGCAAAAGCTGAGTTTACCTTTAACGCAGCCAATTTGTTTTAGGAATACTGCTATCCTTTAAGAATATTAAAAGGCCTGGAAATGAATGGAGCCCTGGAGTTCATTTCCTTCCAGATAAAAACATGACTGGTTTAATTTCCTATTCCATACACCATCCACCCACCCGGCAATTCAAATGATGTGTTTTTTTCCCCTTGCCTTTAAATCACATGAAATAATGCCTCGTTCTTCCTGTCGCTCTCCCATTGTTGCTCTGCTTGTCAGTAGAATGCCATTAATCCTTCGTTCCGCCTGGATTTTTGTGTCCCAAATGCATTATTTTGCATTTATTGGCATTCAAATGTTGCGGTCACCCTTTCGTTCATTCCTCTAATTTACTGAAAGCATTAATCTTGATGTTTTCGCTCCCTTGGAACGTCAGTCGCGTTCGATGGATCTACTTGCCCTAATGGTAGGAGAGCGCCGTAATGCTATTCAGCTTTGTACTCTACTATAGGCTGATTATACAGAATGCCATGCCGCCGGTGTGACAACGCACTTTACTTCTAAAATAAAGGTCAGTGCACAAACAAGGTGTTTGTCTCAAGATTTCAGCAGGAAAACGCAACAAAAGCTTTTAAAAAAAAGCTGAATGAATGCAGCAATTACATTTAAAGGGTGGGTCCTCCTGATGAACTGAATTTAGGCAATTCTGTAAAAGGAAAATTAAAAAGGTAATACTTCCCCTTAAAGTATTGAAAAAATTCATATGCCAACCCCTAGTAATAAATATACAGAGAGTTATACAGAGTTCACCTGTCATATCAATATTATAAATGCACTAGTTAACAAAAGATTAGCTTTGATAATCATCAGAAACCACAAACCTTTCTAAATTGGTTTTTGGAGCAGATTTCAGATCCATTTTCAGTTTTTCCCTAACACATACAGTTATGAGTACTATTATAGTTAACATTGTACGTGCATGTATTTTGTACTAAAACATAAGCACCATTGAAGTGAATGTTAATACATCTTCAGTGTGAAGTAAAATAAGGCACACTGTGCTATAGATCTACTGAACAGTGTCAGTCAGATACCATTGTTTCTTCTGAAACGCTTGGAGTATGATTTTCTTGTGTACTCTTTGTCTGGATTGTCGCGGTCCAGCATGCAGCAGTAGTCAGCCATCATACTTTCATTCCAGAAACCTTGGTAGCGATGCTCCATTAACTGAATGTTCTGGTGAAAACGTTCTCCTTGCTCGTCACTCACTATACCAAGATTTTCTGGGAAGAATTCTAGATGTGAGTGCAAGAAATGTATTTTTAATGAGGACAACCCAGTTTCTGGTATGAATCAAGCAGATTCTGAAACTCCTTCCTTGTATGCAGGAGACTTATGGTTACCCAGGAAATTTTCACACAGCCACTTGAATGCATCCCAAGCTTCTAGCTCAGCTGCTGAGAGAGATTGTTTGAAAACACCATCCTGCAAAACAGACTTGATCTGTGGCTCTATAAATATTTCTTCCTTTATTTTTGCTTATGTTTGGAAACTTCTCAACAAAGTACTGAAAACCCATGGAGTGTTTACAAGGTTCTTCATCAAGCCTAACTTGATATGGTGAGGTGGCAGAAATATTTTATGCGGATCAACCCGAGGCAGAAACTTGACACTGATTGTTCCGAGCTTATAGGTTTCTCTTGGTAGCCAATCACACTTGACATAATGGTCTCCCGTTGATCGGCTGACCCACAGGCATAGGAAACAGCAATTTTTTGCGAATCCTCCTTGCATTCCCATCATCAAGCCAATGACCATTAGATCCCCACAGATGTTCCACTGGTGTGTTTTATACTGGATTTCTTCAAGTAGTAACTTCATGTTGTCATAGGACTCCTTTAAGGTAAAGGAATGGGCAATCGGTAAACTTGGTTTGGAATTACCATTATGCAGTAGTTTCAAGCTTCTTTTAGAGGAATCAATGAAGGACGCCATTGGGATGGAACTTGCTCTTGTGACAAACTGTTAAAGAGTGCATTTATATCATGACAGTAACACTCATTAGTGAAGAACGTCAAGTTATGATTTTGTTTTCTGTAGTGAGTTACAGTTACACCCTTTGCAAGCAAGTGCTTCTGTTTAAGCCTTGAAGCAAGAAGTTCTGCTTTGTCTTTGGAGAGATTTAGGTCACGAGCGAGATCATTTAGCTTTGCTTGTGTAAAGGTCTCTGGTTCTGAATCTTCATCGGCCAAGTAGTCAAGATCAGATGATTCGGGGTTGTAACTGGCTGCAACTTCAGCGCATTCCTCATCACCTTATACAGAAGCAAGTCCATTATGTTTTGGTACCGGAACTGGCAGTGAATCATCATGGGGAACAGGACCAATTGCAGAATCGAGGCTGGGATATACAATTTTGTGCTTCGTTTTACCTGAAAATCCACTTTTGTTGACGCAGCAAAAATAGCAGTCGATTAGATGGTCTAGCCGTTCTCTCCACACCATCGGGCTTGCAAATGGCATTGCTGCTTTACACTG
Source organism: Pyxicephalus adspersus (assembly GCF_032062135.1). Lineage (NCBI taxonomy): Eukaryota > Metazoa > Chordata > Amphibia > Anura > Pyxicephalidae > Pyxicephalus > Pyxicephalus adspersus. The sequence goes on along the minus strand of NC_092866.1, from coordinate 7,473,797 downwards.
ATTTAGCCAGTCACGTAGTCCATTGGAACAACTGGTACAGATGACATGACGAGCCCAAGATTTATCCTGGTCACCAAGTGGACAGCCGAAATATAATTTGTACCTTTTTAAGTTCTGTGGTAATTTGACGACATTGTGCTTTCGTCGTGAATGAACCACACACTTAACAGAAACTGGATCATTTGGGCAATTTCTAGGCATGATGACAAATTAAATCAATCTGGTCTCTAACCTTAAAAAAAGATAACTGTGGTTAAATGTTGTAATATGTTAGCTGCATTACAAAAACTAGATGTGCTAGCAAAAAACTGAACACAGATTTGAAATCCACATCCAAAATACTACAAGGCGCACATATTATTATATCTAAAGAAAATGACATGTTTACCTGTGTTGTCTGTGTCCCATATAATGGAGAGAAGCAAAAAATCCATATGTTACATTAAAAACGCCTCGGGGTCAAACGCGTTTCGCCTTTTGGCTTCATCAGGGAATGTAGCGACAGATGATAATAAATGGGCAAGTGTCCGAAAAAGCCTGAAATAGCCCTCAATCCAAGGTTTCAGAGAAAACCCGAAGACAGCAGCTTTAGCAAGTTTAGCAAGGGTGGTCAAGGGTTAAATCTTCATGGGACGTGTCATTAAGACAGCTTACAGCAGTTCTGTAGGGGAAAATTAAGGTAAAAAATTTGGGCAACATTTGACATTTTGACAATTTTCAGCAAAGACCTTTGCCTGCAGGTCGGGTAGAGGTGTGCTGTAGAATCCTGGGGGCCACAGATCACATGACCAAATGAAAGGGCATCTAAGCCTTCAATTCAGTGAATCACCTACTAGGTTTTAATAATTTTGTAGAACACAAAAGTGAGTCAGTGTCCTCTTACACAGCAGAAAGTCCAGATTCTCTTGCTGAATTTGCAGCACAATAAAGAGAAGCAGTCAGCAATAAGAAGTAACTAAATCCCTACTCTTAAAATGGAAACCAATAAAATTGTCTGGTAGTCTGTCTTTGCCAGAAGATTATTTTACAAGTATGTTGGTATTTTCTTGTTTCTATACCACCAGGGGGACAGTGTATTGTATAGTCCTGGTACTTTTCTAACATGTGTAGAATTCACACAATATAGGTGAATGCCAGGATGGTGTCATTCCAGAAGGGATGGGCAAAAGATGGCCATTTGAAAGAGGAGAGGTAGAGGATGGCATCAGGAGAGACTTAGTGGTGGTGCAAAGTGCCCCTCATCGTTTGAGTATGGCAAGTGTGCCACCATCTGTAACAACAAAAGTTATTACAATAGCCACACGTGTCCTGAGAATAGCTATTTGTGCTGTTAGTTGAATTCTCTCCCTGTCAAAATGGAAATGTTAGCTCACAGTAAGGTGCTAATAGAGGCTTCCCTTGTCTGCTGAAGATCAGGGCCAATAATCTATAAAACTGGAAGAAGACAAAACTTTTATTATGAAGTCTTCTAGAAGCTGGGGTGGCCTAACAACCTTACACAGATCTGGCAAGGAGAGAATACAGGTAAATAATGAATAATACCTTGGTGAAGGAACCTAAGAGACTTGCATCTTCAATATCATAAAGTGGAAACCCTGACTCCCTAACGAAAAAAACATTCCAGCTGACCCTTTGCTTTGTAAAGCTGTAAAAATATACCTACAATGTGACCTGATTGTAAAAAAGCAATACATCAGGTCATCTCTCCTCCCCCAATTTGTGATTGGACAGTGAAGAAGTACCAATGATATGCCCCTCCCTCTTTTCATTCTGCTCTCTCTCAGCATGTGTACAATGCTGCCCCTCTCTAACCCAATCTGAGTGATAATGTAGAAGGAAAGACAGAATCCTGGAATCAAAACAAATTTAGGAATTTACATCATTTACATAAAGAAATGCATTTAATTACTTTTTTTAATGAATACATAATTATCCCCCCATTAATTGGTGTTTATTTCATATTTGCCTACCTTCAGCTCTAAGTAGGTTAATGAGATGTTAAACAAATAAGCTAATATATATCAGATCACTTCCAATTTTCGGCGTTCTCCAACAGCCGCGGATGGTTGGTGGCAGATTTAGCCGTAAGTGTCTACAGATGCTCATAGGAGTTAATTAGGGCCGTGTGTTGTCACAACTCACGTCTTGCTGCGTTCGCATGGTTGGCCACATTGGTAGTGAATTGTTATTATAATTATAATTTCTTAAATAGTGGTTTAGTTTGCCTGCTTTTATCATATTAGAACAATTTAGATTGGCTGGGTCTGTCACCATAGTTTCGTCAAAGATATGGCAATGTTTAGTACGAAAACAAAATAATTCAAATGTATCTAAAAAAAAAAAAATGTAATATATCACAGCTTACCAGTCCTTGGATGGGATAGCTAATATAATTTTCATTTTTCATAATATTTGCCTTTTTGTTCACCCTTGATTATCTCAATAATTTACTTTGTGTTCTAGGGTGGCAATGCTTACTCTACTATATCTTTAGAAAGCTGCGTTGTCACCCTGGGCCAGGAAGTATGTAAAGACTACAAAACATCTTCCTTTGCAGTTCTAACACCACCACCACTCTTCCCCAATATATTTTATTCTAATAAGACTTTATGGGTACACAGTAATGGAACAAATGGAACAAAATGCTATACTTAAGATACTAAAAGGGTGAACAAAATAAAAATTGTTCATATAATCTTTAAAGGCAATTACAGACCTGATCCGAGCAGTCCTGTGCAGCTCTCTGTGGCTGGCGCCTTGCCTGCCACTTTGACACCTGCACCATGGTGTTGACATTTGACAGCTGGTGGCAGTGAGCGGTACTGCTACCCATATTCATTCCCTACCATGTAGCACCTCCCAAGAGGTAGCGGTTCCCAGGCTTGAGGAAGCAGCAAACCCATTGTAACCTTACCACCAGTGTGAACAAGTATAAGTGATCAGCAGTCATTCCCAAACCGTGGTATTTTTTAGGTTGTGTCCCTTCACTTACTGTTTGGTCACAGATACAAGAAGCTACAGAGCTTTTCCAATGGGGATCCATAGAATCCAAGAAAAACATAAAAAAGGCTGTAACCCTATCTCACTCTATTGAGTTTGGCTAGAGATAGACTTTAATTGGTTTGAGTGTCATCGACAGATAAGTAATGGAAATGGAAGATGGTGTACAGTGGATGGGAATATAAAGGTAGCAGGTACCAAGAGTGAACTGGATGGTGCTGGATCTCAAGGCATGGTCATGTATATTTAAGGCTTGCTGGAATGGATGTAGTAGTATTTACAGTCGGAATGATAAGGTATGCTTGTACCCAGAAGGACTGACAGGTGGTGAAGAATTCAATTTATTTTTTATTTTGTAGGAAGGGCCAACATGTTTTAAGGGTTACAAGAAATCCTACTTCATCAGGGCCAATTTTTATTACACAGTGTTGAACTTTGTACAGTAGTTACCAGATTGGAGTTAGGAACATTAGAAAATATAACTTTTACTAGGTTACAAAGCAATAAGGAAGTCTTTCATCAGGGGGGCATTTTTGGCATTTTTTAGTATTGGAGGATTACCTAATTTGGGGGTGAGGGTATATTAGTAAGACTAGAGAAGTCTTTGAACAGTGGGCTGTGGGACCAATGAGGATAATAAGAGCTGAGTACCTAAGATGGAGACTTGAGATAAGTGGGTTCATTTTACAGTAACCCCCGGAACAGGGAGCGCAGGTGGATCTTCCATTGGAGAAACCTGATCCAACCAAAGCTAAGAAGAGAATCTTAAAACAGGAAGCCAATGAATAGAAATGTCTCCAATGGCACAACATAACCTGCTAGGGGTTATAAGCCTCCCCTGTGTTTACCTAAAACATTTTTTGGCTTTAGATACCCTTTATCTAACGGGCCTGATTTATTCATCAGTGAACCTGGGTGATCCAGCATACCTGGAATGGATATCTTAAAAATCATTTGCTATTTGTTAGCACATGTCTTCAATCCTGGACCACATCCACTCCAGGTTTTCTGGATCACCTAGGTTCACTGATGAAAATGTATACTCTCCAGCCTTGGAGAGCTTTAATAAATCAGGCCTAATGTATGAGTTGACTTGAAGAATAAAATGTATTTCAAGCCTAATTTGTTTTTGAGGTAGGGAAGGGTTAAAACCCATGTTGAATATTCTCTCTCTGTCCTGGAGACCACTGTGTATGCCATGTCTATAAAACCTATAGGGTTACTCAGGCCACAGAATGGCTTCCATGGGTCACACCCGGCTCCTGGGCCGTCAGCCGAACAGTCTTGATTTAAGAGGCTCTACAAAGCCCAGCGGTTGGTATTTATGGCGGTAATTATTCCAGGCTGTCTGCCGGCGGAGATGATTGAAAATGACCGTGTTGTGTATTTCTTGTCTCCTCTGTACAGCGATCCGTTCTCCGGTCGAGGTTGGCAAGGTCTTCGCTCCAGATGAAGATGATTGGGACAATAAAACCTTCACGGCGGTCTCGGAAATGCCTCCGTAAGCTCCACGCTGTAACTCAACGCTCGCTGACAAGTCAGGCGATGAGACTATTTCATTACACGTCGTCATCACCCTGATTGGCTTTTGGGGACATGTCAGTGTTTGAAACAATGCTGTATATTTCGCCAAGCAGCTGGGAAGGAGTCACTAAAGATTAATTAGCTTGTGACTTTTATGGAGGCCTCATATTTGTAGCCGAGATAATGAAAAGCGGAATAAACCGAATACTGTCTAAACAGTGCTAGGGAGCGTTCACAGGCAGGAAAGACAAAAACCTTCCAGGACTAAAAGTTTGGGGCTAGAGACACAATTGTGTCACCAAATATAGCGCCATCAATCCACATAGAAGACAATACAATATCTTTAAAAAACCCAAAGGAGTCTAAAAAAATCCCAAGCCCACCTAATTCACAGCTCAGGCAAAGGTTACCATTAATGAAAACGATAGCAACTGAAGGCTTTTTGTTCTGTAAAGTCCAACCTAGTCCTGCATCCTGAGCACCCGCATTGATGGGTGAGATTGCCCATCTCATTAAAGAATAACTGAAGTCAAAATGTGAGATATGCAATGTAGGAAATGCTTAGAAACAGTAACCTGGAAGACCTTTTTCCTCTTGAATAATAGAATGTTCTTTCTGATAGGTGAGGGTGCCTAAGCATTGCCGTACTTAAAACCTCATAGCTAAATATATGAGGATTGAGATTTGGTGATATCATTACTATGCTGTTCACTGTTTTCCTTGCTGGAGTCTCTGACATGAGGAAACAAAACCCTGCCTATAACAAAATGGTGGTCTCTAGATAGAAATACAGATCTGAACAAGGCTGTGTAAGTTAGTTAAGTCCAGGCAGTACTGGTCTTTTGCCCTGTGCTTGATTTTTTTTTATTTGGCAGAACTGTTAATGTTCAGTTCCTCTTTGAAGGGCCAATTTTACAGTTCAATGATTGGAAAGAGTGGGACCAATGTTGGATTTTTGTATGAAAGCTCAAGATTTGCATATCATTTTGTCCTCATATAATATCAGACATAGGGTATTTCATTATTACTGGTTGGACGCAATAAAATTGAGGTATAGGCTACTACAGAGTAGTCAACCTTTCACTAAAAGCAAGAGATTGGCATACATGTAGTCAACCTTTCAACAAAAGCAAGACATTGGTATCTCTTTAAAGTATATCTAAAGCCAAAACTTTTTTGGAATTAGTGTGGAAGGGTAAAACCCTTCTCACTTTTGTTTTTACTATGTCCCACCGGGTAGGCATTACTTTACCTATTGTCCCGGAGACAAAATAAGAGTTGAGAGTAAAGTTCTCCATGGTGAAGAAAGAGTTGTCACCAGAACAGGTGCCATCTTGCTCCTTGTTCCTGTTCTTGGGGACAGCTTTAAAGTTTTGAAATTCCTATAATTTTTGTTGTGACTTGGTGACCAGAACAAATAGGGTGAGTCTTCTCAGTGAGGACATCCATAAGTATTAGAAGCCCTTAAGGGACTAACCTTGCCCCACTATATCTAGTAAAGGTTTAAGCTATAAATTTACCTTAATATAAAGTTGTAGTTCTTCCGTTCCTTTGTGCATTCCTAATGTGTCCCAATTTATTTAGGCACTTCCTCTTGGACCCAAACACCGGGACTTTGACCATGTTGGGGAATACTGGCCCAGGAGTGTATAACCTGGAAGTAAAGGTGTCCGATGGAGTTTGGCCAGATGTCACAGCCACAGTGAGAATTCATGTGAAGGAAATCAAAAGTGACGCCATCTTCAACTCTGCCTCCCTGATAATAACAAGTATGTCATGATTGCAATAGTCTCAGCAACTTCTCTACCTCATCCTAGTCCCCTTCATGCTAAAACTCCAAGCAATTTTTTATAGGTTTGTCTAGTAAAATCAAGTGATATTGTTGGTTTTGGTGGTGGCGGAGTAAAACCTTGGGCGTATTTAATGATTGTTTTACCTTCACTGCTTTTCCTGAAGACCATTGCCAATGGCACCCAAAGTCATGCATAATCCAAAATTATGTACAATTACCTCTGCAACAACAAGAGCAAGCAACATCTTCCAAAAAGAAAACTCCTATCTACATCCTGTTGCATATCTGAGAAAGGATTAAACATTGGGAGGAAGTTCAGAGTTCCCTAAATAGGTAGCCAATGAGGTTCAAGGGTCAGCTTTAGTGTGGTCTCACAGACTACTGGATGGTAAAGGTTAAGGAATGGTGGTAGCAGATATATTATAAAAAAATAATGTTGCATGATGATAAACTTTCATTATTGTGGCCTTTATGATCCTTTCCATATTCCATTAATATTTTAAACATGAAGCTTGAACCACTCCATCTTCTCAATATGTAAATGGCTCTTCATTTTGTTTTGTTCCTACCTAGATACGACTGCAGAAGAGTTTATAACTAAAGATGAACATGGTGTAAGTAAAGAAGACCACCTGAGAAAAGCCCTGACAGAGGTGGTGGCTTCTCACCAGGATAATGTCCAGTTCTTTAACCTGTACAGCGAGGGGAGAGTGACGGAGCTCAGAATGGCTGTTCGGGACTCTTCATCTTACCAAAAAGAAGACAAGTTGCGGAATGTAATCATTAAATATAAGGAAAAGGTGGGTCCACTTTGGCTTTCAGGAATTAACATAAAACATTCTGGGTCACATGAGGGTGATATTGGTGGTCTGTTAAAGAGGGTAGACCTTCTTGGACACGATGACTACTTTGTGTTTTTTTTGTGCTGTTTTTTTTATATTATATCATTATATAGCATTTAAACCACTTGGCCATGACCTTCAGTTAACATATTTACTGGCCTTAGTGTGTATATTAACAGAAGAGAAAAGGAAGAGAAGAGAAAGAAAAGAGGAAGAGAGGAGAAGGAAAAGAGAGGCAGAAGAGAAGGAAAAGAGAAGAGGAAGAGAAAAGAATTAGAAAAGGAAGAAAAGATAAGAGAAGAGAAGGAAAAGAGAAGAGGAAGTGAAGATAATGACAGATGAAAAAAAGAGAAGGAAAAGAGAAAGGGAAGAGAATGAGAAGAGGAAGAGAAGAGGAGCGAAGAGGGGAGTAGAACTTCTGCAGGCAACTGTAAAAACAATAGGATCCATGTAGACCCTGGGGCACGTTTTGCATGTCCCTCAGGAGGGACCAGAAGAAGGAAGGAGGTCCCTTTTCCCTTATATTTATTTGTTAGTAAAACCTTATTTAGAATACTTTATTCAATTCTTGAGACCTCACTTACAGAAAGATATTCATAAGATGTAACATATCCAACAAAATGACAAATGACAACAAAAATGAAGACAGAGCGTATGGATAAAATATAGAAGAACTTACAGCCTACCAGTCCCAGTGCCTTTTAGAATGCGCTTTGAAGGTGGATCTTCCCAGAGGTGTAATGTGATGCCATATTTGAGTGTCAGGATCAGACTTTAAAGTTGAATTTGCTCAAAGGCAAAGGGAGCATCTTTGTTATACAGGAAGGAGGCACTTCCTTATATATATGCTTATATATATGTAAGGGTCACACATGATGGTCCACTTGATTCATTTGCCTTAATTTTATATGTTTCTAAATACTTGTCATGAATTTTTAATAAAAAATATAACAGCCTTAATTACCTTTTCCTTTATCTTTAATAAAATATAACTTTTATTGTGTAGTATTAACATGCTTTCAATACTATATCATAAGAGTTATGATTTATTATTTATTAATGGTTAGGTTTTATGCATTTCAATCCACAAGGGTTATGTAGGAGGATCAAAGTCAGCTGAACACTGACAAAGTGAACGTTCACTTATTCACCAAGAAAGACAAGAATAGTGCTTCCTATATGATGTTAACAATAATTTTCTTCATTTCGGGCATTGTAATACCATTTTTCAACATTGTAATACCGTACCTGCCATTTACCCAGGTTGAGAGCCTGCTTTAATTTTGATATTGGGTGGTGTTTTGGTGATCTATTGGTGACTTCAAATTTCATGGGTTACATAGTTGCACCTTAAAATGTCCACATTCTCAATGACTTTAGGCAAGTTGGGCATGATTAAAACTCTCCAGGACTGAATCTTGGTGGTCCATCAAACCTGAATGGATCTGGTCCAGGATTTAAACTAACTATCGGGTCCAGGATTTGCCAACTAACACCAGACAATTTTTTATGAAATCCAGATTTGTTGGTTCACCCAGGTTCTCCAATGATAGTCTATTTTCTACAGTCTTGGAGAGATTTAATAATCCTTGGGTAAATACCAGCTACCTGACCGTCTCTGGCTTACATCCTTTCTGAGTCACTGATCTTAAACAAGCATAGGTAGTCAAAAGTAGGTGATGATCAAGTTCAGATAATTCCATCTGTTTATGCTATGACATACAGAATGTTGTGTGCTTCCTACCTTGTGATGACAGTATGGTGATGGTTCTTTATTGTTCCAGCATGATGGGCCCCTATGCCCAAAGCCACCTCTATAAATATGATGGGTTTGGTGTGGAGGAGCTTGAGTGTCTTACACCTGAGACTTATGAATTCAAACCTACTGACCACATTTAGGATAAATTGGAACACCAACTGTGAGTTGGGTCTTTTCATCCAACATCAGTACCTATCCTTACCAATGGTCTTTGAGCACAAGTTCCTACAGACAAACTCTAAAATCTTCTGGAAAGCGTTACCAGAAGGGCAGAGGCTGTTATAGAAGAAGGAAGGACAATTTGATATTCATGCCCATGGTTTTAGAAACAAGCTTCTATAAGATTCATGGTCCAAGGTCCACAAACTCTGACCATATATTGTAACATCAGGGCTTTCATCAGAAGGTACTGAAGCCATCGGGTCGGCATTAGAACCATTGTTTTCAGAAGGATAGGTCAGCTACCATATCTCTTTTCTTCAGGCTCTCTTTAATTTTGAAGAGTGTATAATTTAATGCACTGGTGACTCCGGGAGAGCTAATGCTGGCTGATGGACCCAGTTTTCCTGAGTGTAAAGCGTCCTGATAAAATCAGACACGAGACATTATGATGGAATCGGTCAGGGCAGATGCAAAAGGCTCAATAAATGTGAAAGCCCTGCTTGTAGCATGAATTATGTATCGGAGGATACAGCTGTACACGGCAATACCATTTGTCCACTGACATAAAATCTATGCCTTCACTTTGATGGGTGCAATTGCTCTCGGCCTTCCTTTGCGAACGTTTACCGCATTGTTTTTTTTTTTTGTGTTGTTTTCGTCAGATTCAGGCGGCCGCTCACACAGAAGTATTCCTGGGGGACAGAGATTTCTGCCTGCGCGCTGTCTGCTTGAGGAATGCAGGGTGTCCCGATCGCAGAGCAGTCAGAGACTCCCCGAATCTGGTGGATGGGGGAAGCGCATCCTTCGTGTCCATCATCCATGATCTGGCTGCCGCATGCAGATGTCCACCATCTGGCCGGGCTCGGCCTTCATGTTCTGCTCTACCACGTAATCCCTGCCTGCATGGCGGCACGTGTCTAGACACCGCTAGTGGATACAGGTAAGCCATACCAGAATCTGGCAGATCTCAAGGGAACCAGTCATGATGGGCAAGTATGAAAAATCTGAATATCCAGTAATTGTCCAATTCATCAAGAGTCAAATATCAACCGCCTGGCCTCTCACACACTAGCAATATGGACTGTTCACATAGCAAAGTGAATTACCATGTCATGTGCAACAGGGCAATACGGAACTGTTGGGGTGATTGGAGCTTCTCATGATAGTAGCATCTATGGTGATCCATTGCATACTGATTCAGCTCTAAATCCATTGAGTGGGCTCTTCATACCCAACCAACCCCAGAATACCTAATCTACCCCCCACCCAAACTTTGACACTAAAGTGCTCCTTCCATTACCAATGATATGTACAATGGAACATAAGCAATAGATTAGTAAGGCTATGTATAGACTGGCCATGAGGCTGGGGTGTCATTAACGCTTCCTCATACCAGTGAACCGCTACTTTGAGGAAAGTAATACAAGTAGCTTCTCCTGAAGCAGCCCCATTGAGAATGAATTGGGGCAGCATTGAGTGGTACCAGTACTGCTCACTACCAACAGCTGTCAAACGTGCATACACTGGTTCTTTAGGAAACAGGGCCGCAGTGCGAGTGACTAAACAGCTGGCAAGGTTCCAGCCACTGGATGCTGCGTAGGATCCTGAGGTCTGAACCTTCCCTAAAAATGTTGCCAAAATTGGAGATTGTATTACGTTTGTTATTGTATTTTGTATTATTATGTATTTTTAGGTTTGATAGACAATTGTGCAAATATGTTGCAATATAAAAAGTTGCAGCTACCTTTTTATTCTTTATACTTTTAGCTTTTATAAAACACACAAAGAATTGAAGGTTATAAATATTTAGCAGGAAAAGCAGCAATTTAGCATGTGATAAAAAACAAATGGGTTGGCTAGGAAAAGGGAAAAGCAATAAATCTGCGTCACATACACCAACACAACCCCTGATCCAAGCCGTGACACCGTCCCAACACTCCTCCTGGCAGCTGTCCTCCAAAAGGTAGCAAAGCAGAACTGTCAACACCAAGATGTAATGATAGAAATGATACCTTTGTGGTAACTGACCCAGAAACCCAGGCTGCAAGGCAAGAGCACTAACCATTAAATCACCGAGCTTCTTATGGCCGTTCTCCTGCCTGGCGTGAAAAGGACAATAAATAACTTTCCCAAACATATTAAAGTATTGGACACAGCATTCCATAGACACAGCTGGATGCATAGGTGTTCCATAAACAGTTGACTTGCCTTGAGTGATAAAGCTTGTATATAATGGTAATAAATATAAAGATCAGCTAAACATACAGCATTCCGTAGACACTGCTGAATACATCATTTCACATGTAACAGTTTTTCTGTCCAGCATAAGAAGGACAATATATATATCATAGATAACAGCATTCCCTAGACATAGCTGAATTTATATTTTTTCAATAATCGGTTAAGCTGCCTTGTGTGAAGTAGCTTGCATTTTATTTTCATGAGTATACGGATCAAATAAACATACAGCATTCCATAGACACAGCTGAATGTATTGTTTCACCTTGAACAGTTACTCTGCTCGGCATGAATAAGCCAGTAATATTTATATATAGATATAGACAGATCCAACATTTCATAGACACTGCAAACTTCATTTGGTTTTTAGATTTATTCTAGAAGAGAAGTCCACGATTGGATACAAAAACGATTTCATTGGCCGGCCTTACCACATGACCCGTAAAAGGGAGGTGTAAGGCCCCTTTAAATCCTGTAACATATTTTGACTTTCTTTCCTTCACCGATATAATTTATTAATTGGAGTCTTTCCTCCCCCCGCGCCGGTTCTCGCCTCAGCCAAGACGGATTAAGCCCCAGTTTGCCTGCGATGCCGTCAGCTCGTAATATTCTTAGAAGCACTTTAAATAATTTTTTTTTCTCGACATCTTTGTTCATTTTTTAGCACGCTGTTCTGCTCGGCTTAGCGATCTATTTTATAGAAATCAGAGTGGAGGGAAGGGATTAGAAGAGGAGCCCCGGCAGATGGAGGAGTCATTTGTATTCATTAAATGCCGTTCTGCCAGAAAAAAAAAAGATGTTTGTGTAATGTATGCACTGATGGTATTTGTATAATCCCGCTCCAAATCTGATTGCTGCTGCTTAACCATGTTGTCAACCAGCGAGTACAACTCCCGAGTACATGCGTGTCACTCCGTATTTTATACCTTGATCAGCACTGCAGATACAGAACAATGCCAATTCATCTGTAGGAAATCCAGTGAGCTCCTTACTTCCTGTTTGTGCTGACAACGCTGTGCTCGCTGCACTGAAATCTTAAGCAGGGTTGTCAGCATTGCCTGCTGGGCTACAGAGCTCTGCCTATCCTTTCCCCCATCTATTTCTGCATGGATACATTGGACTTAATTTATTAAAGCTCTCCAAGGCTGGAGAGGATACACTTTCATCAGTGAACCTGGGTGATCCAGAAAACCTGGAATGGATGTGCTTTAGGATTCAAAACATCTGCTAGCAAGTAGCAAATCTATTCCAGGTTTGCTGGATCACCCAGCTTCACTGATGAAAGTATATTCTCTCCATCCTTGGAGAGCTTTATCTATCAGGCCTATTGGGGTTCATTTATTAAAGAAATTTAGACTGTTCACATAGCAAAGTAAAGTACTGCCAGGGGTGGACATAGGGAGTGTGTTGCTGCATGGGGGCCCCGGAACCCCCTCAGCCAACAGGCCCCCAAAGGGGTGAACAGACCAAATTCTATTGGTAAATCAACCCCAGACCATTCATTTACCGAGGTGAATTATCAGCTTGCAAAGGATATTTCACTTAGCCTAATGAATTAGATGAAGGCCTGCTGACTTCAACTATCCAATCATATGCATTGTTTTTTTAGATTTTCTTGCATGTGATTGGGTATGCTTTGCAAAGCCAATTCAGCACCTTTACTAAGCTAAGTGAATTATCCCTTTGTAAAGTGATAATTCCCCTTGAATTCCCCGTGAATGAATGGCCTACATTAGTGATAGATCACTTTGCATAGGATAACCAATCATTGTCATCCAAATTACTGGGGAATGGGGTGTTAAATGACCCATAGGAACATGTCCCAAGTGAGGAAAAAAAAATTAAAAGCTTATCATCAAAAATTAAGAGCTCTTCCTGTAAATAAAAGTTAAATTATTGTCACAAAAACACATTTTAAAACTGATTTTATTGTAAAGACTTAACAATATAGTATTGTCTAAAAAATGTTGAGTGCTGGAAGGTGAGTTATAGGAACATGTCCTAAGTAAAAAAAAAAAAGTTTGATTATTCTCTAAATTGACGAAAAATATAGGTGGAACAATGCTTTTTTAAAGCAAGAGGGAGGAGCTTTGACTTATAGTTACACTTTTAGGGTTATATTTATAAATTATTCCCCTAGTCATTTTCTCTGAAATTCATTGGTGGTGAATTCGATGGTCGTATTTTTTCTACAGGTTTCCTATTTAAGCAATGACTCGCTCTGCCATCTAGTGGCCAATTGTCAGAAGTGTACAGCTGTCACAATAGAAAATAATATGAAGGAAACTAATTTGATGAGCGAATAATAATTTAAGGAAATAGTTTAAAAATAGAGTCATCAGAATAACTTTTAAAAAATGTCATGTGACCAAGTAGGAACATACCAAGCTTAACAAGTACTTTTCCCGACTTGGCCTCAGGTGCCAGTGCCTGCCGCAGTTCCACGGACCGTTGTGTCAGCTGACCCTCCGTAGCTTCCACGGCCATGGATACGCTTGGTTCCCACCAATCAAATTCTGCTCTGAGGTCCGTCTGTCTGTGGAGTTCATCAGTGACCAATCGGATGGGACGCTATTGTACCACGGGCCTGTGTTAAGCCAGAGCCTAGAAGATTCCCTATCTTTGGGTGAGTGTATCTGATGTGAAACATGTGAATGTGATGGGTTTCAGAAAACGTTGCCTTTTCCACACTCCGAGTCTCTCAAACATAAATAATTGTATCAATGTATGGATTTATAATAACATCTAGATGGAAATGACCATATATGGAATTTCCTCATTACATATGCAGTCTCTGCTTCCTTCTTAGTAGTCCTGCATGGTGGTTGTGCTTTGCTGTTCTTCCCTGTCACCAAGTGGTTGAGATTTTATTTTGTTCGGGGTAGTTGAGCCAGTGTAGTTAAATGCAGGAAGCAGGAAGCACTAAATAACACAATAATAGAAATATGTTACAGCAACCTTGTGTAGGTGGCCACAACACATATTTTACAAAAGAATATACAGAAATTATTTTACCTGACAAAAGATGTAATATTCTGTTTAGCCTTGTGATTCATTCACAGCCAAAGATGCTTAGGCAATTCATCTTGGTCCAGGACACGCCCCCATGATATGATTGGACAAGAGTAGCAGCACACTGATTACATCATCACTGTGCTATCTGTCCTGTAAGCATGTGAGCTGGGTTAGACTGACAGCAAAGAGAAATGTAATGGGCTCTGGTTGGCTCCTAGTGTTGCTCCTCCCGTTCCCAGTGCTGCCGTGCAGGGAATTGCAGATTAAGGGATTTTGATTGGTATTTACAAAATATACATTAGATGACTTTAATATCTAATTGGACTAATTCAGTGGCAGACATAGCCAACAGTGGTACCCCTGGGCTCCTATGGCTTAGGAGGGTTCAGGGCCACAGACCAATGGTATATTCAGGTACTTTGACTTAGAAAGTGCTGAAGGCATTGGATCATCATGCAGCCAGGGAACTAGTATATTCAAGAGGACCTGTTTTTGAAACTATGTCGCCCCTGCTGGTCAGAAAAAGGTATTACATGAGCCCATGATAGGCAGTTTTCAGGTCTATTTCAGCTAATCATGTTTTTCTATCTTTTCCTTCCATGTGTAGATATTGTGAAGGGGGCGCTACGGCTGGAGATCAGACAAGCTGGCGGACCCTTGGTACAGCTCCGGTTACGAGAGGGTGTGAACGTGACCGACAACCGGTGGCATCGACTAGACATCAAGCTGAGGAACAAGGTGAATTCCTTATTATACGGCACTTGTATGTAAATATTGCGAGCATCGGGAGACATGCGAACACACTGATGCTCATTTATGCACAAAGAAAACGTTGCCGACAGCAATCAATCACATTTCTTCGATTTAAATTTTTATTCCGCTGTAAAGCTGACTTTTGAAATCCGATTGGTTCCTGTGGGTATTAGTGCTGACATATTGAGATCTGATTGGCTCCAATGGGTATTAAAGCCAAGGCATTTTTTTTATATAATCAGAGCTCCGTTCCTGTTGTATTGTTAAAGTAGATTTCAAGCGTAACTAAACCTCATTATTGCAGCTTATATGTCATTGATGTGACAACTGCATTAGTTTTCTTGTAATTGGGAGAAATCCTCCAATGGGGACACTTGTTTCAGTGAGGGGGGAGGGGAATTACTGTATCCTGCATTGAAGAGATTTGATTTAATTCCCTGTAGTGTCCCTCAGACAGGAAATGAAGGCTATACATGCACTGAGTCTCAAGAATATGTTTCTTTTTAGACAGCCATATTGACTCTGGACCATTGTAGCTCGGCCGTCATTTCTGAAAAGGAAGGAGTCGGCAAGAGGTTATTATCGGAGGACCGTGCAATGTGCGAAACCCAGGGAGTGATGGTGCAAGAGTGGAGGTAACAAAGAGAACTGTCCTTCCTCCTGTCACAACCTTCCCAGCCCCCCTGAAATCTGGGACAATTTGTCTATTTTTGTAACCTCTAGGCTTTTCTGTTTTGTCAATCCTAAACTCCAGAATATATATTCGAGTATAAACCCTTTTTTCTTTTCCTTTTATTGAAAATGCCATTAGAAAAAGAATCTCAGTTTATACTCAGGTCACACCATTAGATGGTGCTGTGTCCCTGTAAAATGTATACCAAACTCTTGCAATATAAGGGCACAGGGCCATCTACTGGTAATTTACAATAATGCACAAGTGATCATTTTAGAGTCCAGTGACCCATCATAGCCAACTCAAAAATACAAAATATTTTTATCTATAAAGAGGCAGAAAAAAAGATACAGATTGAGCCCTCATGGTTTTTATTTTTTCCCTTTTTTTTTTTTTTTTTTTTTTTTTTTTTTTTTTTGAAACCAATAAAAACAGTCTATTTCTTAACTTTTACAGATATATACAAATGGCAACAGCAAACAAAAACATGAAAGGGCATACAATTTTATAGAAATAATCATATCTAATAACTTGAGAGAACAGATAGCATGCCATGTAATGATAAATGGAAGAGAAAAAAATGTATACGTACACAATAACATTCCCGTTATAGCAGTAAGCAATCTACTATTAGGTTTCATTGGTTGCTGATTTTATATTAAAGAGTATAGAAAAAGAGAGGAGAGAGGTGCTGTAAAGGGATAAAACAGAAAAGAGGGGGGGCAGGGGGCGCAAGGCTTGATAAGCAGTGGAGGCGCCGTATGCTCACGGTAGTGGGCGAAGCAGCCGCAAATGATCTGCAGTGGTCTTAAATTTGTCCCAATAATACCAGGTACGTATAGGTCTGCGTGCTGAACGGTCTCCTGCACTCATAAGCTCCTCCATATATTGGATATCGTTTACCCTGGTCAACCATTGCTGCACAGTAGGTGGGGCAGTTTGTCTCCATAGGGGGGGGGGTGCAAGCCTTGGCTGCATTTAACAAATGTCGCAGCAGCGACCTTTTATAGCATTTCCTCGACATTGCTGATACATGAAGCAAAACAAGCTCCGGTTTATCCCGTATCGACACTTCTGTCAGCCTTTGCACAATATCAGCAACAACCGCCAAGAATGGGGCTAAACTAGGGCAGGTCCAAAATATGTGTAACAGTGTTCCTACATGTTGTTCACATCGCCAACACTCTGAGCTAGTGTGTGGAAAGAGTTTCGCCAGCTGATCGGGGGTTCTATACCACCTGGTAAGCACTTTGTAATTAGTCTCCTGATAACGATTACTAATAGAGGCTCTGTGCGCGTAATATAACATACACTCTATTTGCTCTTTGGTAAATTTAACACCGAGATCTCTCCCCCATTTAGCAATAAAATATGGCGTGAGGGGTCCTGGGCTGTTAGTTGTATTTTGTACGTATGAGAAAGCACTCCTCTTAAGGGATCGCCATTTACACATAAACTCTCTAGCATGCCTAGTGGGCGGCCGAAATCCTGCGCCGGAGGCAGTGATCTAATAAAGTGTTGAAACTGCATTGTCCTCCAGTTATCCAGACATGGAAGATTTTTTCCCTTTTAAATGTTTAAAAAATACCACACCATGGGTATATTTATTCACATTGATTTTAATGGCATTTTTATTGATTTATTTTTTAAATGTTAGCAGTGACAGTCACATTTTGTGCTTTAGGTTTATATTTGAGTCAATGTAGTTGTCGTGTTTTTTTCATATAAAAGTAGATACATTGATTCATATTCGAGTATATACATATAGAACCAAATAGTATTGTAAGCAGTCCCCTAATTTATTGCGATGTCACATAGGATTGCGCAGCCTATATTTGTATACTGAAGTGCAATTTTTTTCACACATTTACTGGTGTTTAATTTACCCCACCATTCTCTCTTTTTGTGTAAAGGGTTTGGAATCCACACCATGTTCTGCAGATGGGCGGGATTAAGGACTCATCATCTCATCCACACCTACCTTCAGCCCATTTTAAAGGCTGTCTACGTAACCTAATCATCAATAAGCAGGTGAGTGTAATAGGAGGGGGGCAGTGATCTTTGCTCATTACCTATACAGGTTCTGCTTCCTTCTTTTCAGTGCAACATGATATATAAAGGATAGAGAGGTGGATAGATAAATGCATATGGTATCTTTTTCCAATGGCCTACTGGCTTGTATGGGGATGTCACAGATCTTGTCTCTTTTCCAAGAGCCGGTAGTCATCTCTTCTGCACTGAATGCAGCTCACGATAAGATGTGGGCGTGGTTCAGCTCAGTAGCTCTTAGGCACACACCCAGGGAGCAGATCCATCCCATGCCTGTTTTCTAAGAACATGGGATAATTGACCATGGGGTTATTGATTACTGAATGGGGTGAGTGGGAAAGAAGCTTTGGATTGAGGGTAAGTATTTCAGCAAAAGATGATTACTTCCTTACATAAAAAAGTTCTAAATCTATCCTTTGACTACTCAACGTTTTATTATTATGAATAAATGCTTTGTAAATCTTACTGTCTGAACATGCCAATGATGGTACCTTTCTTATGCTTTCTTTTTGTCTTGGCTTAATAATCCAGATGTTTGACCTCGGCTCCCAGCTGGATTCTGTTAACAGCTCGGTGGGTTGTGTCCTCTGTGATGTCATCAACTCACATTCCACTCCTTGTGAGACCCCGACACGGTGTAGTGGAGATTCCGGCACCTCCAACTGTGGTTGCCTTTTGGGTGACAGCAGGCATGACTGTGAAAGAGGTATTGTATTCTGGTCATGTGGCCCTAGATGTGCCCATATGGGGGCAGACTATCAGTAGAGACTGGGTTAGATCCACCTACCTACCACCTAGGTAGTCTGGAAGGTATCATTTAGACGAATAGGGCAGCCAGGATCGACAATTTGTTTTATCATGCTCGGCATTATATTGGTGTTAGATGCAGTGTTGTGCAAAAAGGTCTTGGTAGGAATTGTGGTCATTGGTGGTCACAAGGCTGGAGAAGTCATATACAAAGTGTGCTTTTTCCATGCCATGCTTTGATCATGTGTGTAGCTAAATCTAATACTATGGAGGAAAGGGGACATACTGTGCAAAGTGAAGATGGCAATAGGGATCAGGAGGAGATAATGGTGGAAATGGGGATATGACGAATGGATAGTATTGGTACTGGAAGGATATGGACATGGCAAAGGATTAGGGATATGAAGTATGGATTACCAGGTAAGAAAGGAAAGAAATCAAAGACTGTTTATTGATCACTATACAACATATGATCCAAAGCTTGTGGATACCTGACCACATCCAAATGAACTAGTTGGACATTGGTTTTCAACACCATGGACATTAATATGGAGCTGCCAACCTCCTTCTTGTACCTTCAATGGCCTCCAGCCTCCTAGGAAGAAGCCGGTGCCGGCGCACATTCTCCTAGGAGGCTCTTCACATGATTATGGAGTTTGCCCATTCAGCCCAAAGATGAAGGCCAAATTACTGGAAATGGTTTGGGATGTCCACCAAGCTCATACAGGAGTGGTTGTCAGGTGGTCATAAACATTTTGGCACATGCAGTAAAGTATTGATGCCTGAATACATATTTCTTTTTGTTTCTTCCTCTTCTTGACTTCTTATATTGCCCCACCAAACTTGTGCCTTATTCTGTAGTTTCTCTTAATGAATTTTAATGGTTAGACCTTTCCTTCATTGGTATTATCCCGGTTTCTGCAGATGATTCAGAACACCTCTTCCAGCCCAGCAGCTTCATACAATACAGGTTTCCCCACGCGTTTCACCCACAAAGGACACATTTCCAGGCCATGGTAAGGACGCGTCAGTCCCACAGCACCATCCTCAGCTTGTTCTCCAGAGACAGGACAGAGTACATCTTTCTGCAGGTAAGGGAAGACCTGATAGTAACTCCGTTGTCTATTATACTTGTTGGCCCTGTCACCGATTTTCTGAAACAAGGCCAGGGCAGACAGTCTAGTAAATCAGGCATCCACTGTAAGGCTGGTGGAATTCCCTATCCAAAATTGACAGGACCAATAAGTGTTCACAAAAAAAAATTGCAGCTCAAACTTTAGAGAAAGGTGGTGTACCTAAATATAGGGGGTGCTGTACTTTAGTCTTGCAGCTGTAGTTCCTCTTGGGTTTTTGACATTTGTACCTTGAAGTTGCCATACCTTCTAGATATTGAAAATGAGCATGTTTCAGCATAAAGGTGTGTTGGCATGTTGCATTAAGTGCATGTTGAGCCCAAAGTCACCCAGCCCAAAAGACTGAGGGGAGAAGGTTTGCATAAGGCATCAAGGCTCGGCCCCTGAGCACCACGACCTGTACCCTCAGTGTATTATTGCAGAGAGTAGTGCTGACATCACTACATCAGGGGCTACATCTGCATAATCCGGGGTCCTGCACCGCTAGAAGAAGCCAGCACATTAAATGGCTCACCAGAAGACGTTAGAAAACAGTTGATTAAAAAACTGCAAAAATTGCTTCTCAGGGGAGGGAGCTCAAGGCTTTGAAGGTGTCCTTAGGTGTGGGGAGCATTCTGTCATATGACTAGGCTTAAATTGAGCATGTGATGCAAAAACCTAGAATCCGAGATTGCCTTCCTTTATTAAGACCAAAAGTATAGGAAGCTGACGTCATTTCAAATCCTTTAAAAGTCAAGCACCGCCCCCGAGTAAGGCCACCAAATTAATAATGTCACTTTCTTCCATGGTAAAGTGTTGGATTAGGGCACAATAACAAGTGCACCAATGTGCCAAAATGCTGATACTGACACCTGTCCTTGGCAGTGATGTGACAACGGAATCCATTTTGCCTTCTTCCCCATAGGTGGTGCATGGCATCCTCACAGCTTCCTATAATATTGGTGACGGTGACTACGTGGTGAAACTCGCCGGCCACAGGCTGGACTCTGGGGAATGGTGCGAAGTCAGTCTGGAGCGGCTGCAGAATGAATTCACCCTGCGATTGACCAGCGGAGCGGAACACGGCGAGGTCACGGTGGCGCATGGCACTTACAAGGAAATTAAAGTAGATCCAAGCGGTGTTTTTCTGGGGAGCGGAAAGGTGGACGAGTCGAGCTTTCAAGGTACGGTGCACAAAATGATTAGACACATGGCCGGCGTCTCCAAACACAACTCTACCTTGTGCTGAGTTTAATGTCAGGCAGCAGGAGTGCGTTTATACAAACACAATAACGCTGAACTCTGGGCAAACACACACAGATGAAATTTACATAAGGATTTGTATTATGTACCTCAGCATAGGAAGTGTTTTACTGGTAAAATTAAAGTAAATTTTGAAAATTGAAAACTAATGCAGCCAACAGATGTAAGGACTGCAATATATGAGACTGTTAAAGATGTAGTCTGCGGTGCTTTAGTCGAAACTAATGGAAAATTTGTACTCAATAGGCTGCATGAAGGACATAAGACTAAACGGCTACAGACTGGCCATGGAAAATCAGTCCAGTTCTCCAGTGACAATGATTAGGAAGCAAGGAGTGAGCAGAGGGTGCACCTCTGAGGTGTGCAGGAGCAGTCCTTGTAGCCGTGGCTTTGTCTGCACTGATATGTGGATGCTACATGAATGCAGGTGAGGCTTAAACTTGCACCAATGCATTATATTGAAGGAGATATAGAAATAAAACAAGCTCATTATAATTTTTTTATACCATACATTGCATATTGTCTGCCCTCTCCCTCCATAGCTGCCCCCCAGGATACCTTCTGATAGAGAACATCACCGGCCAGTGGTGCCTGTACACTGTGTGCGCTCAAAGCCCCTGCAAATATGGCACCTGCATACCGCGATCAGACGCCGAGTTCTCTTGCCTCTGTGCGCAGGGATTTGCTGGCAACAATTGCGATGTCGTCCTTTACACCCTGGACCCGGGATCCACACTCAGCACTTTCCTCATCACCTGCATCGGATCCACCGCACTGATCGGTAAGACGGCATGCAGAAATGTTTATTGATCTGAATACATTGTAAAAATGCATAACAATATTGTATGAATATGGAGAAGGGGGAGCTAAGACACACAAAGGTAGGTGGGGACACATGAAACGGTTGCATGTTATTGCAATGTGCATTAGTTTATGTTATGTTAGTGCGTTCTGGTGTTATTCATTTCAACGGCACTTCAATGTTCAATGTATCAACCTACGTACAGCAGTACAGTGCACCAAACCACATGGTTATGGTTTACTGTGTTGTGGTGTGCTGTGTCGGGAAAAACAAATTGTGCATTTCCATTTTTTTGGTTCATTAATACAACGCGCCAGGACCTATAGGTATGCATGGAACAGCTTATACAAAGACTCTGCATTTGTCTTCTCTCTGCTGCAGCTGTGGTTGCCGGTGCTGTTCTTCTCTCCCGTTGCAAGAAGAAGAGAAGAATGAATGAGGGTGTCTATCATGTGTCGGCTTATCATGATGAACCAGAGGACACCAGACAGAACATATTCCATTACAATGAGGAAGGAGGCGGCGAGGAGGATCAGGTGAGGGCATTAGTGTTTAATATTGCCTATTTCGGCTATAAGAGATAGGTACACTTTATAGAAGTATTTATAGTGGATGCAGACTGACATAACTTGACATCTAAAAGAACCACAGCGCACTCATTATATATGGCCACCCTATGGCTCTAGTTCCATACTTTTGGAAGAATTCTAAACTTCACATATAAATGGGTCTGTTGACCTTTGCAGTAATGAATAAAGGATCAGGATGACCCGAAACATCTAAATTAGGTCAATGAGTCCTTTCATACCTTTGTATTAGGCAATGCACATGTGTTTCCTAATCAATAGTAGCCCAACAGCCAGTTTTGTAAGCTTGCTGTGTGCATTTGATTTGGCTGTTGGGCTGCCTGGTATGTGATCAAGGCCAGGCACAGATCTGATAGGGTCAACTGAACAAGTGCGCATATTGGGCAGCATTTTTTTTTATTTTCCAATGTGCTTTTTGTACTATATGCTGGTATTATACACTCATAAGCAAATCATTTGAAACACTGATAGGCGGATTGATAACACTGATGATCTAGTTACAATAACAAGGAAGGGGTTAGATATATTGGGGGCAAGTGAACGGTTAGTTCCTGTAGGTGACAAATTGACAAATTTAAGAATCTGAGAGACTTTGAGACGGGACAAATTTTGATGGCTGGAGGAAGAGCCAGAACATTTCCAAAATGGCAGGTCTTGTAGAGTGTTCATGGTTTGTAGTGGTTAGTTTCAAGGAAGGTTAACTGGTAAACCAATGACAGGGTCTTGGGAGCCAAACGCCTATTGATGAGTATGTAGTAGGGGGTCCAATATCTTATAGGAGCTACACATTGCAACACAGACAGAACACACACAGTGTATTGTAGCGTGCTGTGTGTGGGGTCATGTAGGGTGCCCATGGTGACCCCAGTCCACCACCAATGGACACAAGGGCATTAGAACTGGAACATGAAGCAATGGAGGAGGTGGCCTTGTCTGATGAATCCTATTCTCTTTTAGATCATGGCCAGGTGAGTCATTAGTAGATAGCAGCAGGATGCACTATGGGAATATGGCGGTTGGGGGAGGCAGAGTGACTTCATGGATTTGCTGCCAACGTCTTGGTGCCAAATACCACGGGGCACCTTTAGAGGTCTTATGGAGTGCACACCTCAATGGGTCAGTGCTGTTTTGGCAGCACGAGTTATATTAGGCATGTGGTTTAATTTTTGGCCGATTGGTGTATAGTAATTATTAGCAGGGGTTCCTTCCGACCTGAATTATTTTGATGGTTCCTCAAAGATTGAGATAGGCAGACCTAGAGAAAGCTTGCTGAGATAACTTCTAGTGTAGCGAAGGGTTAAAGCGTAACATGCAATCTTTCCCACTCAAAATAAAAGTATGTGACTCGCCAATCAGGTCTAATTACTGTGATTATTCACCGCAGGACGCATTCAACATGACAGACCTCCATCTGTCTCTGCGGAACAGCCCAGCGCTCTCTCTCAACAGGAGGGCGAAGGATCGGCGCATCAACAGCCCCCTGAGCTGCGATTACGATCTGACTGACAGCCAGAAGGCTCCGTCAAAAGTGCCGGCGTCAAGGCTGAGCTGCTCCTTTACCAGCGGAGATTTTGGGCAGTATTTCTATGACGTCTGTCAGGACGCCGTCTATATGCACTCGTCATGCGACAGCTTGAAGGTGTACGACACAGAGGGAGGCGGCTCGGTCGCCGGCAGCCTAAGCACTCTGTCCTCATCCGGGATGGATTCGGACTTGGAGTACGAGGATGTGAAAGCGTGGGGGCCGAAATTTTACTATCTCAGTAAACTTTATTCGTACACGGAGGACGATGATTCGCAGTGAAAGATGCGATATGGACTGCCGCGTCTAAAGTCACATCCATGCAGTGATCTTCTGCACAAATTTATGATGGACATCACCACCGGCACTCGTGAAAAAATTGCTAAAATAATGAAATAGCACAAACTTCAGTGCTGAGGAGACAAACATTTTTTTTTTAAAAAAGCAAAGCCTCAGCATTGCTCACTTGACCACAGAGCTGACGCTCAGGAAGAGGGCGGGCAAGATGTTTTACTATCAATGCAAGCGCTGTGGAAATCTTCAGGAACTTTGTAAGTGGTGAAAACCCTTTGAGTGACCCCCTTAATGTGTATGTCAAATTTTGGGTAGAGGTGAGAAAGATTATCTGGGGCTTCGTAACAGAGATTTACTGTCCTGCTGACAACGGTCACAGACTAAAATAAAAATCTGATAAGATTTCAAGCCTTCCCGGGTAGAAGTAAAATTTAGACAAGGGTTTTACCCTTCTCTGCTCTAGCCAAAACCTCTCCAATAGAACCCTTTGTACCTGAACTGACAGTTTAAGACACTTTTTAATGTAGTGATCATGTTATGTGTGGCTCACCCTTTAGGAATTGGTTGGTGGCTAAAAATGTGCTATAATGGTGTGTACTTATTTTTAATGTGTTTATGGGTGGGGTTACCTTTTATGGGGACTATATGGTTGGTGTTGACTTAAGTGGAACTCCAGGTTTAGTGACTTTTTGGCATATGCCCACCGGGACAGCATCCCCAGATTTCTCCTTCTCCAGTCTTCCTCAGGAGAAGCATGCTCTGTTATTCTTCCTGTTTACAGAGAGCTTGCCACGATTTGCTCGACCCCATAAGGGGCCACATAGTACTCCAGGGCTAAGCAGTGAAAATGCATTAGTACATGGGTGCCATTCACATCTGGAGGAAAGCTGTCCACCAGAGGAATTGGGCAAAAAGACTGCTAGTTAAATACTGGAGTTCCGGTTTAAAGTTTAATCATTATTTGTTCAGGAAAAAGGAAAATCCCTTTCAGGTGAAATATAGATATTTAGCAAAATTTATTGCAGATTCTTACCTTCTGGTATACTGTAGGTAGGTAGACAGGCCATGGAACCACACTTGTTGATGGGTGCAAAGCCGAGGTCTACATCTTCGAACCAGTCTTAGTGCTGTAAAAAGATCTCACGCCCAACTAGAACCCTTTAAAGCCTAACTCCAGCTAAATTATGGTTTTAGATTTTTGGATAAGTTGAGAAAGTGTAAAAATTGTCTGTGGTCTCATGTTCGGGATTACCCCTCACGTCCGGTCTTTGTGATGTCTGCACGAGAAATAGGAAGTGTTGGTGTCATGGGGACAGGAAGTGATGGAAGTCTCCCTAACAAGGACATTTGTTGGAAATTTAAAATAGATGTAGGTTTTAGCCCTTCCTCGTATTATCTGGCTGGACTTAGACTTTAGTTATGTAACCAAAGAAGAGATTCGTACTGGACTGTGTTGGGGGCGGCTGCAATTTGGTGTCATTGTCCATGCAGATTCCTTGAAAAAGGTTAAATCTAAAAAGAGGAGAATCTTAGGAATTACCATCTACAGATTACTATCGACTCGAAATTCATAGCTGTCAGAAGCTCTTTATTAAAAACCGTTTTAATATTAAAAAGTTAGGTGAGTTCCAAAAATGCTGCAAGTTTTTTTTTCAGAAATGTATATTTGATAGAGACATGTGCTCTGATACTCCTGAATTAATTTTAAAAATGCTGACCCTCTGTTATGCTGATGCTCCAGATTCACTAGTACGACTTGATGGGTCATTGACCCCACAGCAATAATGACTTCACCAGCTACATTCTTGTGTGATGGCCACAACTACAGAAACAAGTCAGAAATGGCGGTTTAGGTTTTATATGGCAAGCTCACTTTAAATGGTGGTTTGTGTGGATCCGAGAAGAATGGCGAAGGGGCCATGTGCACCAAAGTTCCCCTAGGGTCCTACACACCAGCCAAGGATGTCATATTAGGAGATTCAATCTCACCAACTTGGTGTGTGGGAAGAAAGTCCTAAAACCTACTTTTAAACCATTTGAGCTAGAAGACCTTTACATAGACAAGGTCAGTTTGCCCTGAATGGAAGCATTGGAGTGTTTCTATAAAGTGTACCTAAATTCAAACATTGAACTTCTCTTATCTGCTTATCTGTTTTTAATATTCATCAAAAAAAATTGTATCTTGGCATCACCAGTGTTAGATATTCCAGTTCTGCTAAACTACGTTCAGTACAAAGCCAAAGTGATGGCATCACCCTCTTCAAATGTCGAATTAAGTCATTAGGAGGTCAAGTTGAGAGGTTATGGTCTTATGGGAGGGGGCAAAGAGACAGACTGCTGTGGGAATATCCTACCTCTGAATCTTCTAGGGATATAAAAATATGGGTGAACACACCAATATAAAAAACTGAAAAGCCAGCTTTGGAAGGAACTGACCTTAAGGAATTTTTGTATGTCAACGTGCCTTACAATGTGCATGCTCTACCCAGTGCCAACCCTTGTTTGTCTGTCATACTTAACGTTTGGGGAATAAGAACAGTTTTATAATTTTTTCCTAGAACATTGAACGCACCTGGATAATGTGTATGAATACGTTATTAAAAAAATACAGATCACCATTTTAGATGTCTTCCTGTGTCTTTTCTCCAAGTGGGTTTTGAGCAATTAAATAATGAGTTTATCTACGGGGTTTTCCAGATATGGTTTTAAGCCTTACCTAAATTATGTGCCCATTGACACTTGGATTACACTTCAGCTCTTTCCATAAATTCCTGCTGGGGGGGGGGGGTGATGCACTGTTTCTATATGTGCTGCAAAAACAGGGTTTACTTGACTAAACCAACCTTTGAAAGTACTACGCAGACACTCCCAGACAGCTGCTCGTAGTAGGGCATGGTTGTTTGGAGACTGGTGACCATGTAAAGATTTCTTATTGGTGTTAAAAAGTGAAGTCACTTCGAAAGGTCTTGAGGAGGTGGCAACACATTGCATACCAGGGACTTCAGTTTTGTGGCTGGTGTGTGGTTGAGGATTGTCATGAAACAGCAGCAGATTTTGAGATGATTTCCCTTTGCAACAATGTTAAATTCTGCACCTTTTCGTAAAGAGTTACAATACCGGTTAAGGTTGGGATAGCGTCTTTTAGAAACAAATCCACCATGACTATGTCCTTATCATCCCAGAAGCCTGTACCCATTTCCTTCCCGGCAGTAGCAAATTACTAGAATTTTTTGGGTGTTGGACTTCTTTTTTGATTTCATTTATTTGACTGGCATTTGGTTTCCAGGCTGTAATGATAAAACTGTAATTTAGCACAAGTCCCCGAATGCGCAAAGAACACCTCAGAGTCCGAAATTTTGGAGTGTATTGTCAAATATTCTTGTGCTAAATCGTGTGGAACCCAATGTGCACAAACCTTTTGTCAAAGATTGGTCTTGTCACACAATGCAAACTGCAACAGTGCGTCAAATGTCATGGAGAACACGTGGAATGGGTAGATATGCAACCTGAGAGTTCTGAGCATCAATGGCCAACTAATTCCAAGGGAGTGTAAATCATTCTATATGATCCTATACAGTATGATAAAAG
Organism: Pyxicephalus adspersus; assembly: GCF_032062135.1. NCBI lineage: Eukaryota > Metazoa > Chordata > Amphibia > Anura > Pyxicephalidae > Pyxicephalus > Pyxicephalus adspersus. Next base: position 7,446,075 of record NC_092866.1, on the reverse strand, counting down.
GTAGGTGAAGGACTTCCCAAGTCGGAACTATGATCAATACCATTGGTGAAATTGGTTTCTCTGCCATGACTGATAGCACAGCATTTCTCTTCCTATTTAATATTGCCCACAAAAGCTTTTAAAAACTACCACTCTTCTGTTTACAATTGTATGGACATCACAGTTCCTCTAATGCAAAGTGTACATATTTCATGCAGTTTCACTAGCATGAGTGATTGTTTAGGTCTAAAGGCCAACGTGGCTCCTACCTTGATCTATACACTACTTTAACAGCACTCTTCTTCTGCTAAGTTCTTAAGACAGCCTTATTTTTGTCTATCCCTCAGCCCGCCTATGGCACAGGATTGACTTCTTCCAGCATCATTACATTCGTCATCAGGTAAGTATATCATATTGAAATTTTGGAGTTTAAATCTGATTTAACCTAACAAAAAATATTAAGCCCTAAAATGTGTCGAGACATAATCCTGCCCCTGTACAAGGCATTGGTCAGACCTTTTCTGGAATATGCAGTCCAGTTTTCGGCAATAGTTCACAAGAAGGATATTATGGAACTGGACAGTGCAGAGAAGGGCAACTAAACTAATAAAAGGATTTGAGGAGCTCGGCTATGAGGAGAGATTAGCTGAACGGAATCTATTCTCCCTTGAGAAGAGACGTATAAGAGGGGATATGATCACCCTGTATAAATATATAAATGCTCCATATAGAGAACTCTCTTCCTCATCATTCACTTTAGGATTGTTACAAAGGACAAGAGGACACTCTTTGCATCTGGATGTAAAGAAGTTTAATCTCTGGATAGGGAAGGGATTCTTCACTGTAAGGCCTGTGAAAATGAGGAGTCGACTCCCTCAGGAAGTAGTTTCAGCAACTACTATAGATTGCTTTAAGAAAAAGCTGGAGGATTTCTAGAAGCACAGAATATAATTGGGGATTAAAGCTTTAAAGTAAAGATAACATAGAGAGACTGTTGATCCAGGGAACATCTGATTGTCTCACGGGATCAGGAAGGAATGTTGAAGCAAATTGTACCAGGGTTTGTTTTTCCCCTGAGCAACTGAGCTGATCCCAAGCATATCAAATAAACAAAGGTGGAGAATGAATATACCTCTTCTATAAACAACATAATTTTTTCACCCGTTGCAGTCCAGAGGACTCACATTTGCACACCATTAAAATAATAAAATGGTAATTCACCACAGGTAATAAAATCTTTATTTTTACAATGTGGTCACAACAACGTTGGTAATGAACAAACAACACCCAATAGGCACAGTGAGTTTCTGCTCCTTAGAGCTTAAAGTCTACCACACGTCTACCAGTACAGAGCTGTAAGCAACCCTTACAAAGTTGGCAACGCTGGCAACATTCAGAGTTAAAATGACCACAGACAGACATTTGTTCTATGAATACAGTAAAAAAAATATTTAGTGGTTAAAAAACAAAAATTGGAGTTAAGATTGTACGTGCATGATCCGATCAACCTATCAATCACCAGCCCAACTGGTGCATTACAACTATACGTAAATCAAGTCTAAACAGCTGAAAGGTCCAAATTCACATTAACTATAAATTCTCTTTTGTTAAAAACTTTAAAACACATTAGTCCCTTTGGGCTATACACAGCCCATCCATATCTTAAACTGGGGAGTTACTATAACAATGTTAAAATTGGGTAGTTCTGTATTCTATATTTACAATGGTCAGGATTTAGGCAAAGACAGTGAAATCAATACACAAACACGGGACGTGTATCAAGCAAATATGCAACTAAATAGGAGGTAAGATTGTACGTGCATGACCGACCATCCTATCAATGACCAGTCCAACTGGTGCATGATAACTATGCCGAAATCAAGTCAAAACACCTGAAAAGGTGTTCACACCAATGAACTATAAAAATCTTTTTTTGATAAAAACAGTAAGGTCATAGTAGTCCCTTTTGGGCTATACACAGCCCACGTAATCCTTACAAAATGCCTTTCCCAAACCGGGGCATTACTGTAACAATGTCCGGTTGTAATGTTATAGTTGGGTAGTTTTGAACTCCATAGTTACAATGGTCAGGATTTAGCCACATACAGTAAACCAATACACAAAAAAGTAAATATGCAACAAAATTGGGGAAGTCTATTACAAATGAGGTTGTTTCTCATTTGGCAGTACACTAAAATATTAATTTGTGAGGTAAATACTGATGTTAGATAAGGGAAACAATTGACTCCAATTTATTCCATAGGTGTTCTGTAGGGTTCAGGTCAAAGCTCTGTGCAGGACTGTCAAGTTTTTCCCCACCAAGTTCCACACTCTATGGGCCTGGTTTATTACAGCTCTCCAAGGCTGGAGAGGATACACTTTCATCAGTGAAGCTGGGCGATCCAGCAAAACTGGAATGGATCTCTTCAAAATCGATTGCTATTTGCTAGCAATTTTTTTGTAAATCCTGGACCAGATCCATTGCAGGTTTGCTGAATTTAATAAATCAGGCCCATTGTCTTAGAACGGACTTTAGCTACTTTCATCAGAATCCTCTTAAACATATTACAAAGTCTGCTTATTACTAATACAGAGCAATGTTACTCACAGAAAGCTGTTCAAGTCTCTAAATAGCACCGTTGCTCTTTCTATTCATTGGAATGTTGCCTATCCAGCACGGAGAACCTATGACATCATCACATTGCAAGGCAAAATGCAATCAATGGGACAAGTACCTTGAGAACAGAAAAGATGAATGTTTAGAGAGCTTTCATTGTACTGATATGGAGGACATTAAAAACTTACAGGGGTCAATATTATTATTAATTAGACGGAAATTTATATAGCGGCAACATACACGATGCTGTACAATAATAGGGGGTTGCAAATGACAGATACAGACAGTGACACAAGAGGAGGAGTGGATCCTGGCCCAAAGAGTTTACAATCTAGGTGTCTATGTCAATGTTTTCACCCAACATTCATACCATACATTTTTTTCTTAGGGTTACCTTAGGGTCCTTACACTCCTTTTTATAGGAAAATATATGTGTGGTAAAATGTAATCACACAAGATGTGACTTGTGTGTGGATTACATGAGTTTTTTCCTTTTTGATTTTAATTAATTGTGTCTACGTTTATTGGGAATAAGGACACATGACTCAAAAATGCAATGCAGCAATATGGACTTTGCAAAAAATGAAATGAACTCCTACTCTTTGGCTGAGGTCCTCTCCTCCTCCTGTGTCACTGTCTGTATCCGTCTGTCATTTGCAACCCCTATTTAATCTACAGCGCTGCTTAATATGTTGCCGCTATAAAAATACTGCTTATTATTATTAATAATATTATTAATACTGCAACACACAAATGTGAAGGGCTTTATAGATCTTAATGGTAACTTGTTATCATGTGCTGGCTGCCTTGCATCACACACAAAATGCAAAGGTGTGAAAGTCCCTCAAGTGAAAAATGTGTGAACCTTAAGTAAAAACATTAATGAATAGGCCCCTTAGAAATGTGTAAGAAATATTATTTACAAAGCCAAATAAATGCACAACTAAAAACACTGAACACCACCGGGTTATAAATGCAGTGACATTGATGTACATAAGTTACTAGTAAGTAATTACATTAAAATCATTTAAAATCAAGTTTTTTAACATCAAATCCACTTCGTTCAGCCGCTGGTAATAAAAACAGTTACAGTTACATCACCTGGAGCTTTCACAGTGGTAAGGACTTATTTCCTGCCCTCATGTGACAACTCCGGGGCTTGGCATTAATGTTTTACTGTCACCCAAATCCGCCCTGGGTGACCAAGCAGCCAAGCACTGCAGCCGTCACATGAGGGCAGGTAACAAGTCTTTACCACTATGAAAGCTCCAGGTGATGGAGTTTACTCAGGCGTAACTGTTATAAAGGAGGAAAGGGAACACCTCACATTGTTCTTGGCTGAACAAGACATTGTGGGTGTAAATTGAAGGCGAGTAGGTGCAGCGTGCTGTTTTGTCCTGCATGAGCATAGCACAGGTTCAAAGGGTGTTTAATACAAATTTACAGTATAAGCTACTGTTGCTCAGCAAGAAATCTGTTTACAGGTTTTTTCTTCTTGTGGAAAAAATGTTAGTTTATTATCAAAGTGAATCTGAACTGAGCCAAATGCACAGTTAAAACCGTATAGATATGTGAACTGTTTCGCATTAAAGAGATTTGGGCAGTGTTGTGTGATTCACTGCTACAGTATGGAATACAACGGTGTAACCTCCTGGCCCCCTGCTTGCCGATTGGACAGTGAAAATGGAACAAATGTTTCACTTAAAGAATTTGGCATCAGGTAAAGTTTTGTTGCAGAAAGGGACAGGCGATAAACCTTCTGAAATACGTATTCTTACCTACCTGATCACTACCCATGCATGTGCAGCTCAGTTTTAGTAAGTAAGATCACCAATCAATCCGAATTCCGCAGCAGGGTATTATATGGGGCTAAAAGCTCAATAGCTTAATTACCCAACCTAGTCTGCGGTGGCCTTAACGCCATACAGGGTCACTTTTTCAAGGTACAGAACAATAAAGTGTATGTATTACTTACTGTATTGAGATGTTTGGGTGGTGGCCAAGGAAGCCCATGGTAAGTTGGTCCTGGCACCATCTCTCATGTATACCTCACTCTAAAAACAATGCACTTTATTATTGGTGAATAAGGAAGGGAGGGGAAATGTTCAGTTTTAAAATATATCTTTCTCTAAATGACAACACAGAAATTAGCATATCTTATCATTCATAGTGACACAGAATCCAAAAATATTTGGCACAGAATTTGATAAATGGCTTTAGTACTTTTAGTACTTTCCAAACTCTGAATGCTCCAAAATGATCAGGGCTGTTAAAAAAGGAAGTTTGCATAGTGTCACAGAGCAGACACCCAAAGCAACCAGAATCTCTGAATCACCTTTTATGTGTCTGCAGACAGGACGGAAACATACAGACTAGTTGTATAGGCTGCTGCAGATCACCTGATTTTGGCACAGAAATTTTTGAGCTCAGTTTTCAGCACATTGTAAATAAACTGCAACATTTTAATTGCATGTCATTTCCAGGGTAAAAGGGATCAAACTGATAGGATGCATTTCACCAGAGGTTCTCTTGTTGGGTTAAAGTGGACCTGAACTCAAAAAGCAAGGATCTGATATGTTACAGGGAACATCTAGAAATATTACTGTGCTTAAGCATTACCCTTAAAGATTATAGAATTCCTCCTGAAAAAGAAGCAGCAGGCTTCCAGTGCTGCGACACTCCAGTTCTGTAGCGTCATAGCTGTGTAGGACATTATCTAAAGCACTGCTGCCTCTGACGTTTATTTGGATTTGGTCATGTCACCGCTAAGAACTCCCTGCTTGCGTTTTATCCAGTCTTTGACTTTGTGCTTTCTCCACACCTCATGCTGCTTCTTGTGTGTCCTCTGATCAGTCATCAGGGGTCAACTCAGACATGAGAAGGCTTTTTCCACAGAGAGATACAACTATAATGTGTGGTAAGTCAGTCGTGGGGAAAAGATTAGCTGCAGGAGAGCCAGAGCCAACACCGGTGACTAATCCAGTGTCTTCTGCCTATTTTTTTCTAGCACAGCTTTCCCAGTACAGGTCCTCTTTATTAGTTATAGGGTTAAATTCAAGATGTTATATATTCCTATATACCATATATATATATATATATATATATATATATATATAGGTGAAGGTACAAGTAAGTGATTACTATGTTTTGTGGAATGACAAACTGAATTCTAGGCTGATAAAATATGTTGTTTGTAAAAAGCAAATGTTAGGAATTTCTGCAGCTAAAACTTCTACTCCAAAATCAGGCAAGACCCCGGAAGTGGACCAGGGTTACTGTACCTCATAGACAGTATTGAATAATGCTATCTTCAAAGCTAGTAAAGAATTATGGGAAATGTTGTTCAGCTGCCACTTAATCAAGTCCTTGTAATACAAGTATAAGTTTGTGTAAAAAAATAATAAAAATAAAAAATAAAATGGCTGGACGGTTCACTTGTCAAATGCAGTCCTCCACCACAAAGACTGCAATGTAAAATTTACCTTACCTTCAAGTCAAACACTACTAGAAAGTCACAATATAAAAACACTTGTTGTGGTCAAGTTGAAATGAACACGTTTGGAGGCAAGAAGAGTCCCGTTTCCACTCGAGGAGTTGGCGTGGACCGATAAGAAGCACTGGAACAACAAATTACTGTCTGGTCTGCCAGATCCTGCCTACTTCACCGGGGCTTTCCGTGACAATCTGTAAACATGAAAAGTTCTGTTCTTGAAGACCCTGGTGAAATACTTTGTGAAGGCAGAGGAATCCTTCTTTATTTCCTCGCAGAAGCGGGGGAAGGGAGAAGGATTCAGATCTGGGTCGTTTTCCCCAGGACCGTCCATTGTCTGGTTAAACAAAAGAAAAAAATATTTGCTGATAAACAGTAAGTCACTCCATTGCCAATACAAATAAGACAAGAGTTAACCTAAAGGCCAATCATATGGCCCACTTTATTTAGGGAAGGCAAAGTGTGGTTATTGTGCCAAGATTGCAGATAATGAATTGAAGCTGCTCTCCATCCTTCCTTCCAGTCCTGCACATGTTACTCTCTTGGACCCTATTTTTACTGCACACTGTGAGCATCTAGAGCAGTATTTCTAGATCTTTTTAACATAGGGGAACCCTTGAAAAAACTTTCAGGTCTTCAGGGAAACCCTGCAATATTTACTATATCCACAACTCACAGTACAATAATGTGGTGGTCAGTGGGAAGAATGTTCCTTACATTGGGATGAATTTCACCCTTATAGATAGCAAAAAGATCATTGGTGTCACAAACTGACCTGAGAGGCACAAACTGCTTATTGCTCAAGGAACCCCCAGCAAACTATGGAGGAATCCTAAGGTCCCATAAAACTCTGGTTGATAAACACTGGTCTGGAGCAACAGCAAGTCAGACAGAGCTCCCCTCATTTCCTGGCTGGAGGACGTCCAGCACCATCGAGCCCTTTCCTCCCCAGCTGAATCATTTGAAACAATGCATTAAAGGGGCAAATAATATTTATCATAATAAAAGGCAAACTTGACCCATTAGCAGTGCTTATTCATGTGACTAAATAACATGACAGTGTTCTCACATGGCCATTGTTGATATCCAGCAGATCACGTAGGCGACATCCTCTCCTGTGTCTCCGCTCATAACATATGCTGTCCTCTAATATGACGTAGTCAGTGCCGAATGACCTCAATATGCTGTGTACATCTTCTGGGGATCTTTTTGCATACACCTGATACACCTATAAAACAGAGTGTCACTATTAAAGAGGACCTGTGTACAGTGCAGAAACAACACCACCAGAGCAGCTTTCCAAGACATGAGGTTATGTCTGATAATTCAGATGATTAACTCCGCTATATTACCATTAATATTGGCATTGGCTAATATAGGCAGAAAAATGAAAAATATAAAATCAATAAAAAAGGAGCGATATTCTAATTTTTCACAGGAATTAAGGGTCTGTCAAACTTCCTTTCAGACACCTGACAATTTGGCTGGTGGAAGGCATCTACAAACATTACTGAAAGATCGAACAAAGTAACATCTTGTGCCAAAAAAACAATATAGCCATTTACATGGCGTTAGTTTCCTAACCATGTGTGAACGAAGCCTTGCAAACTTTTGGTTTTAGGCACAATGGCTGTCACCTAGATCACATGACCAGAACCTTCTTTGATTGGCTCCTAAACATTATTGAAGAATCAGTACTACTATTTAAATTCTACTCAAAAAATTCTACTCAAATTCTAGATCTCCCTTTGGAATATTATTCCAAAAACTCCAATAACAGCGTAAGGATCCACCAATCCTGTGTGGGTGTGCACACCTGCTTGGTCCTGTCCCGGAGGGTCTTGTCCTCATAATGCGGGTGATTCGTCAGAATTCTCCCAGTGCAAAGCTTCACCCCAGCCAGAAGCTGCATACTGCCTGCAAATACAGCATTTCTCGCGGTGTTTGACCTTTACAAATGGAAACAAAACATCATTACCAGAAATTCATAAATGTAGAGTATCAAGCACCATACACAAATCAGTGGATAGTGGAGAACTGAATGTTGTGGCTATTAACTTATCTGGACACAATGGACAATGAGTAAAGGGGTAAGCTGGTTGGTTAAACTGGATTTTGTCCTTTGCTTGCCTTTTCTGGGCAGAGATTTCAGATCTCTGTTTCTCTGGGTTTCCAGCAACAAAGCTGAACTGTGCATGTGCAGTGTCAGTTTGGTGGCCAGGGTACCCGGCAATCCCAGATTCACCTGCGCTTGCCCAAACTGACTTATTTCCCATGCATCTGCGCGGGACTAACACCATCCCAGCTTGGTCAATCAAGAAAAGTTGAAGATAGCAAGGGGGAAGTGAAGAAGGAAGACAATGGTGGCACCCTGTGAATGAATGGGGTTAGGGGAGTAAAGCAAGGTTTAGTTCTCCCAGGAGCCCAGCTCCACACACTGGGCTAGGTTTATTAAAGCTCCCCAAAACTTGAGAAGATACACTTTCATCAATGAAGCTGGGCAATCCAGCAAACCTGGAATGGATTTCCTAAAAGTCATTTGCTATTTGTTGACAAATGCTTTCAATCCTGGGCCAGATCTATTCCAAGTTTACTGGATCATCCAGCTTCACTGATGAAAGTCTATCTTCTCCGGCCTTGGAGAGCTTAATTAAATCAGGGCCACTGGGTCTAATTTATTAAAACTCTCCAAACCTGGAGAAGACGTGAGAGAACCTAGGTGATCCACAAAACCTGGATTTCCTAACAAATTATTTGCTATTAGTTTATACATATTTTCAGTTCTGGACCAGATCCATTCCAGGTTTGCCCAGGTTCTCCCATAGTAGTCTATTTTCTCCAGTGTTAGAGAGCTTTAATAAATCAGGCCCGTTACGTAAAGCTAGGCTCTTAGGAGCTAAAGAGGAACTAAACCCCACTATACTCCCCTATCCTCATTCCTTCGCAGGGCACTGCCATCTTCTTCCTTCTTGACTTCCTCCTTGCGCTCTTTGGCTACACTGATAATGAAATAAGGCCCAATGTGTGCAGGAGAAAGGCTCTTGGAAGATGTAGGTCTGGGCAATAAGGAAATACCAATGGCCTCTGACTTCCCAGTAGCTTCCCCTGCAAGGGTATGGAAGCACAAAAAAGAATAAAAGCCCATGCTGGCCAAAAGTGAACACACGAAGAGGTGTAAAAGAAAATTTGGGCACTGCCCGGGCATGCTTTTCATTTCTATGACTATTTCAACTTTCAACAATCATTTTCATAAGCATATAGCTAGAAAATCTTTCTAAAGACTATGGATGACTTCTAAATAACCCATTCGTCTTGTGTCAGTATCACACACCCAGCGCTAAGCCGAACAATATGAGGGTTGGGTCATAAATCTCTTACGGGTATTATAAACATGTCTGGCTCCTGTCCAGACATCTGCCATTGCATGCCAGGCTCTGATCGTTTGAAAGACAAATATCTGTAGGTTTCCTGTGCAGATTTACATCGGAAAAGCACAGCACCCGCGTTCTGCCACCTCAGCACTTCCCTCCCGGACGCCGATGATATAGAATACATATTACAGTTTTATACCGGTTACATCCACTCCAACATAAACTGCTCTCCAGAGGACAGAATGCATGAGGTATTAGCCAGCTTTAAATATGATGATGGTCTTAAACATCTTGTCACCGGAGCAGTTTATCATAAAAAAACATCAATAGTTATTTCAGAAATCGCCGACAGCGGCTTTTTCACGTTTTCAAGGACGCTCCATCCTCTGGCGGGCGGCCTGAGGATTAGCATTAAGCAGATGTGGTGCCATTCTTCAACTTCGCAAAGAGCTTGGGGGCCGAGGAATCCGCGCCAATAGCGTCGCCCTCGTCCCCGGTAAAAAAAAAATTTGTGGATGCTTTTTGGAGACACGATGAGCCTCCATTATCATTTGTCTGTGTAGCCCTGTAGCCGCCAATAAAATCTGCACTCGTATGGGAAAGCGACAGCTGGAGAAGGAAAGCTTGAATATTGTGGCTGTGGGGCAATGCAGACAGTTCCTAAAGAAAGCCATGGGCTTGTGTCAGAAATATACAGGTCCTCTTTATTTGGCAGTACTTTGTTAAAACTTGACTGTTCAGCTTGAAAGTTGGGGGGTTGCCTGAAGTCAACTATTGCACCCTAGACATTTGCCTGATCTAGAATTGAAACAACAGAGTCATGTAGGAGAGCCCCAGAGTGTTCGGCTCTGGCAATTGACTGTTCAGAGAATCAAACTATAGAGCTGTTCTGATACAGCTAAGCAGACTTAGGAGCTGGGGGGCTGGGTGTTTGTGTGAGGTCCAGCAGATGGAAGTGAGACAGCTAAGTGACGTGAGGAGTGAGGAGAATACGTCACATCTTGTAAGCAAAACCTGCCACTTGCTGATATTCATTTTCCTAAGCTCTGCTGTTTTGCTGGTGCCCTTGTTCAAAAATTGTCCCTTCTGGGTAAAAAGGAACAAGCGGCCTCCTCCCAGGATGCAGTGATCAAGCCTGAGCAGCTCAATTGCCAGGGCCCAATACCTTGACATGAAGAGGAAGAACAAGCTAACTGTGTAAGCCAAAAAGTTAGAATGGGGAAACTGGGTGGTTAAACTGGATCTGACCTCAAACAGTTAAGATTTTGAGTAAGAAATTGGAATTTGATGATATCACTGTGGTGCTGATCACTGTCCTCCTTGCTGGAGGCTGACAAGGGAAAAAGTAGGAATCATTGAGTCAATTTGCCTATAAAGCTAACATACCCTAAATACTCGAATATAGACTGATCTGAATATAAACTGAGGCACCTACTTTTACCTGTAAACTACACCAAAACAAAACACAAAATGATTATAAAGAAAATAAACACACACTTTTTCTAATGGCATTTTCACGTCTAAAAAAAACAAAAACATATTGGTTTATACTTGAGTATGTATGGTATATAACTTATTTAGTTACTGTGAAAACTTTTCCAAGAATTTTTACCTTCCCCCGATCTCTCCAGTTAGCACAAACATCAAAGTTACCCCCCTAGGATTTTACCTGCAAAAAGCAGTAATCCCAAGTCACACTCGGGGTCACTTAAAACTTAAAAAAACACTTACCTTGTTCCGTTGCCGTCCCTCGACCTCCTGCTGGTCCCCGCAGGTCCTGGGGACATGTCCTCCTCCTCCGATCTCCAACCATTAACTGCAGAGACAATCTCCGGGGTTTCCCTGTGACGTTGGTGCATGCCTCGGTCCGGGCAGGAGGAGCGGCGGGAAATTCAAATAATTTTGTATTGGATTCAATACAAAATAACCGTATTGAGTCTAATACAAAGAAATCTTCATATAATATATATACATATATAATTATAATATATATACATATATAATTATATTATATATATTATACATGCTTCTGTACAGTTTTATATTATGTTTCACTAATTTTTTGTTTTATTTTTTAACAGATTTTTGTGTTTTTTTCTATTTAAAATTTATAAATGTATTAAATATTAAACATTGTGCAGTGAATTATGCCTATGAATTAGAAGTGTGTGTGTGTGTTTTCCCCACTGTAATAAATACTGCAAGAGTGCACAATTTTACAATCACAATATGATATTAACACAAAAATAAATGTTATATATACTCACCCTTAAATACCCAAGTATCCAACATGATGTGACATCAAAGCACTGAATTACTCCTTTAACAAACAATGATCAACCTGTGCACTTTTCCCATCACAATTCCTTCTTGCACAGTGTGCTGACATCACCAAGCTGCACCCTATGCATTACGTTCATTCTGACAGGTGAGGTGATGATCAGGCAAGGGACAGCAGGGTGGCTCAAAGGTTAGCACTCTGGCCTATCTGCATGGAGTTTGCCGGTCCTCCCCATGTTTGTGTGGGTTTCCCCCAGGTACTCCGGTTTCCTCCCACAATCCAAAAACATGCAGTTAAGTGGCTTCTTCCCAAAATTGCCACATTAGATTGTGAGCCCCTTAGAGGGAAAATTAGTGACATGACTATAGACTTTGTAAAGCGCTGCGTAATATGTTGCTGCTATATAAATACTGTGTAATATTATTAATAATAATAATAATAATAAGGGACATGGTCTTTCTCTTTCTGCAATAATAACCTGTCTGATGAAGTATTTGAAAAAGGGGAACTTTAGTTCCACTTTAACTCTCCCTGGAGTCACTTTAAGACACATGGGTGCCAGAGAAACTGGCACTTGTCATGCTTTCCAAATGCCCGGCCAGTGCTGTGTCAGCAATTCCAAACACAAAGCTGAGATCACTGATAGACAAGTGTGATAATTTAACTCTCTAACACCTAAAATGGAAATTTGGCATTAGAGAAGTGTGTTTCGTTAACAAGGAGGGGGGAGATATGATAGTGGAGGAAGGAAGCCATAACACTTTGGGTAATTTAGGAGAGAGGAAACAGAGACGGCTACTTACTTGATCCAGCTCATTAACTGCACAGTGTCAGGATCATAAAATTCCCGCAGTTCGGAGAGCTCCTGAATTATTCTTGGCCAGAACTAAAACACAAGATATATGACAAGATTTCAGAGGATCCACAAAACATTTATAAAGCTTTCTTCTTCTGACCTACACCAAACCACTAAAGCTTCCAAGGATGAGCCATCTTCCTAACTGCAACTTCAGGTACAGATAATGTAATAAAACAGGGCCAGAAACTTGAGCTGCAGAGTTGATTCCGGGTGGCTGTTTTTAGCCACTTAAATTCGCTTAAAGTTGAGCTTTGTGCAAAGAGCTAAATACAAGGATAATTTACATCTATGGGAGCCGTGTTACCCAGCTAAGAATTTTTGCTTCAGCATAAAGCCCTCAATAGTCAGATAGACCTGAGCTTTGTTTGCTGCAGTAAGTAGCAATAGTTTGAGTGTCCCTTACATATGGGTGAAGCACAACTAGTTGGCTCATTGTGCTGCATCTCTCTCCCCATTCTAAGTTCCGCAGTACAGGATATCCAACATGCCGATGCCAGATGAAATTCAGGTATTAGGCTACGTACACAGGTTAGATTTTTGTTGGTCATTAAAGATCCTTTCCAAGGTCAAAAGACTGAACTATGTATGAACGAGTGCTGTTCTGCTCTATGGAAGGGAGGGGGATTGAAAATGGGCAAGGGACATCTCACTGCGCTCTCTCTCCCCCATCACTTACAATTGTTCTACTATTACAATTGTTCCTGGATCTGCCAAGTCAGAACCATAAACGATGTCCGCTGACTGCTGTACAAACACCAGATTCTCGTCCAATGAAGTGATAATTGGACAAGAATCATTTGATGTGTGTATGTAGCCTTACACTGCAGGAGAATGTCACCCCCTGTACTATGTACTATGGGGAAAGGTGAGTATATTATATTATTGGACTATTTTCACCACAGGTTCATTTATGTACAATTTAAAGCAAAATGTACCTGAACTCCACCTAAGATAGAAAATTTCCCTTAGGCTTTGTTCAGACCTGCAATGGGAACAAGCATACCCATGCAGCTCCCAGAGGCTGGTAGTTTGCCAGCTGCTATGCCAACTGCCCCACAGGTTCTTGCATATTTAATAACTTGTGTGATACCTCCCCCACCGCATAGATTGTAAGCTCTTTGGAGCAGGGTCCTCTCCCCCGGTGTCATTTGCAACCCCTATTTAATGTACAGCGCTGTGTAAGATGTTGGTGCTATATGAATCCTGTTTAAAATTATTAATAATATTAGTAACAGGCTCTGAACCTCTACTGGGCTGCCATGGGTGAGTTGCTACATGTACGTTACAATGTTTGAGATGATTGTTTTTGCCTAGGACCAGCAAGTTGCCGGCCGGACCTCATCCCCTACAATGAAGGACCAATAGCCCTGCACTGTAAATGAGATTTCTGAGGTGTGCACACAATCCAATTCATCAGATAGAATAGGAGAGTACAGGGCACCAGGCAAATGAGGGGTTGGAAAAAGAAAAATTGTGATTTACGGATGTTTTAGACAAAAATTAGAATTAAATCCTTGCAGTGTGGGAAAAGCCCTGCTGCAAGGTTTTTTCCCCTTTACTGCAGTTCGGCTTTCAGAAATGGGAGGAAAGCCACAATGAAAAAATGGATATTGCTTGAAGTGTTAGATCCAGACTAAGTTCAGTGTACCTTTTTAATCTTTCTTTACTGCCCATTGCCCCATTACTATTATTAATAATAAACAGTATATAGCGGCAACATATTACACAGCGCTGTACATTAAATAGGGGTTGCAAAGGACAGACAGATACAGATAGTGACACAGGAGAAGGAGAGGATCCTGCCCTGAAGAGCTTACAATCTAGAAGGTGAAGGACGTATCACACAATAGGAGGGGGATATGGAGTGGTGGGAAGTAGTGAGGGTTTAAGAGACAGAAGAAGACTAGTAGGTGAGGTTGAAGCGTGGTTTTTAAGGGCTCTTTTCAATGAGCGGAAAGTAGAAGCAAGCTGAATAGTACGAGGAAGACCATTCTAGAAAGTATGGGCAGCTCTAAATAAAGTATTGGAGCCCATTAATCTCCATTCACTACTTGTCCCAAAGACACAACAGGAAATGAGAAGTAATCTCTCTAAAGAGATGTTTTTACCTTTTGTTAATGTTCCTAATTAAACAACAAATGTTACATATAATATCCCATTGATTCAATTTACTGCAAGGTTATACAGCGGCTACAGTTAAACCCTGATGTAGATGTATATCCAGCACATATTACTCTATATATACTCCGGAAATAAACATTTTAACACTCCCTTATTACTTTAGGTACAATTTAATAAGCAGAATCTAGCAGGCAGACCCCTTCTGACCTCAGGTGTGCAATGAGCACATCAGTAGCAATATTCCCTTTGCACAAAGCGCTGCATAGGACAGGACTTAGCTTAGATTTTGGGGGATTAAGAACTTGCACCAAAGTAAGCCTAGGAAAACAGAGGTGCACTGAAGAGGATTTTAAGGCTAACAAGGTGACAGAAGACACTTCTTAGAGAGAAATCTGTAGAAATATGGAGGCAGCCAAAATGGGATGACTCTTGAAACTGCTAACTGCTTTGCTGCACATGTGTTCTGTGCTAGTAATTACATTTTAATGAGCCTAAATATCTCCTATAGAAAAGAAGAATAAATACAAAAAATCCTTACCTTGAAGATCACACAGATGATCAGAATTATTGACACCAGATATCGAATCCAATTAGCCTGCAACATAATACATTACATGATAAGCATCCCAAACAAATCCAAAATGAAAGAAAAATTCTAAAGTTCCTAGGAGACGCATGGGGGATGTCATTGCAGAACCCCCTTGGAAATTGTAGGTTTGGTCTGTTTTAAAACGAAATCCCTGAGTTCAATACGTTTTAAACAGGCAGGAACAAACATGAATAGCTATAAAGCCAAATGCCCCTATATGCATACTTATTCCAAGATAGTGACACAAATGGGCTCCTCTGATTGCAGGGCTCTTTCTGCTTCTTTGTTTTCAGCAAAGGTTTTCCTTGCACTGAACCCAATACTTACCCAGCAGCCATATTTTGTATTAAATCAAATATCACCGCACCAGAATCAGATATTAAAGTCTTGCCCCACTACACAGTGATGTCACCAATCTCTTTCCTTAAATAATGATGTCACTAACTTTGAAATTAAAAAATTACCGGTCCCTCTTGTTATATCACAGTGATGGCCACAGACATAAGTATTACCCTTTAAAACAGGGGTGTCAAACTTTTGCCCCTAACATCTTTTTTTTTTGGCCTCCAAAGGAATCCTAAATAGGAACTGCAACTGGCCTGCTGCTGCATTGAAATACGCTACTACAATTCCCGGCATCACTCGTGTCTATAGACCAGTGGGCTCTCTGCCTATGTGTGGCCCCGCATTGGACTGTTTTATAGACGCAAATCATGTCGGGAATTTTAGTAGCGGCGCTATTTCAATGAAGAGGGAGTTCCAGCGGCGGGCCACTCACAAGATTTAGCCCCGCATTGGCCCCGTCTGGCATTTCCAGCACTCCCCCTCAGCTGTACTTTTCCTTGCTACTCCAAGGCATGGACTTGAATGGTTGGATTTTTATAGAAGAATATTGATAATATTATTGATACCCTCTGCAAAAAAAGGTTACCATTGAAATTTAATTCAGAAGGCTTGAATAGAGAAAGAGGCATAAGATTTTTTCTTAAATAAAATTAAATAAAACATATTTTTGCCTCTTTCTCTAATATAAGCTTGTTCCATATTGAATGTGAAGCAAAACATCTTTGTTTTCATATGAAAAGGGTTTATATCTAATGAAAAGGAAACATTTCCTCAATTTTATCAATAAATTTCAAAGTTGGCCCGTGACTTTGTTTTTAATTTTGGCCCTCTGTGTATTTGAGTTTGACACCCCTGCTCTGAAAGAATATAGTGGTGTTATCAGTGGAACCTTTTTTTTTTTTGTAATATATTTCCTACTTTCTAACAGAGTGTAGGAAGAAAATGGCTTTATACTGCCATCTAGTGAGCAGATCTAATAATACATCATTATCAGCTTTTTGGTGTAAACTTAGGGGTTTGGTCACACCACTCACACCAACACTTTATTGGTGTGAACTGAAGACAAAGGACATAAAACAGGTTCCTCTATTAGAAACTTTTTTGACAATGATCACCAGTACAAAAGTGGGAATAAATTCCCTAGCCAGAAAAGCACCCGGTAGGTATTACCCTTCCCAACCTAATTCGCCCTACCCCCTCAAAAAAAACAAAAAAAAGTCTTGGTTTGACCAGGAAACGCACATTAATATTTTCTTTTTTATCGTATTGTATAGGTTTTGTATTTTGCATTCAATCACAGTATTACAAGGCAGAAGGAGTTATATGCTGAAATGGTTATAGGGTGGAATAATTTTGTATACCCCAATCTATTATCCCATGTGCCCTGACACATACAAATATAAATTATAGTTTAGTAAAGAACAATGCTGGTCTTTTTGTGTATAGGTAGCTTTAATTTAGGCCGCTAGGGTTACCAAAGGGCAGCAAATAATTATCAATAAATGTAAATTTACAGAAAATGGTTAGAGACTGGGCCATGCAATAAGAGATGGTCAGAGACCTCAGATAAGCAACAGGAGATGGTCAGAGACCTCAGAAATCCAACGGGAGATGGTCAGAGACCTCAGATATGCAACAGGAGATAGTCAGAGACCTCAGATATGCAACAGGATAGTCAGAGACTTCAAATATGTAACAGGAGAAGGTCAGAGACTTTAGATATGCAACAGGAAATGGAAAGAGACTTCGATATGCAACAGGAAATGGACAGAGACTTCAGATATGCTACAGCTGATGATCTGAGGCTGCAAATATGCCAAGAAAGATGGTCAGACTGCAGACATGCAACAGGAGATGATCAGAGACCTCAGATATGCAACAGGTGATGTCAGAGACTTCAGACATGCTACAGCTGATGTTCTGAGGCTGAAAACATGCAATAGGGGATGATCAGAGACCTCAAATATACAATGGGAGATGGTCAGAGACTTCAGATATGCAATGGGAGATGGTCAGAGACTTCAGATATGCAATGGGAGATGGTCAGAGACTTCAGATATGCAACAGGAGATGGTCAGAGACTGCAGACATGCAAAGGGTGATGGTCAGAGATTTCAGATATGTATGGGAGATGATCAGAGACCTCAGATATGCAACAGGAGATGGTCAGAGACTTTATATATGCAACAGGAGATGATCAGAGACCTCTTATATGCTACAGCTGATGATTTGAGGCTGGAATTATGCCAAGGGAGATGGTCGGAGACTGCAGGCATGCAACGGGAGATGGTTGTAGACCTCAGATATGCAACAGAAGATGATCAGAGATTTCAGATATATATGGGAGATGATCAGAGACCTCAGATATGCTACTGGAGATAATCAAAGACTTCAGACATGCTACAGCTGATGTTCTGAGGCCGCAGACTTGCAACAGGAGATGATCAGAGACCTCAGATATGCAATAGATTTGAATATACCAGTAATTTCCCGTTTGGATCTACTTTTGAGAAGTAAGACTAATATTTTCTTAAAATATTTTTCTGGATATGGCATTATTTTATATATACATTACATTTGAAGGGGATTTCATTTTGTGTGTAGTTTCCAATCTCAGCATGCCTTTTATAATTGTTATATCCTTCACAGGTGACTGCTCTTGAAGAGGTAGGTTGTCTTGGTCTAGTTCTGCTTTATTAATTGTGACGTGATGCATTTAGAAAATGTATTACAACGATTGAAAAATCTTTCCAGGAAAAAATGCTGGTTTGGCTCAGGGTTACTCATATCACCACAAGCCTTGGCAAAATCTCAGTGGAAGAAAAAGATCAGAGCTCTTATTTCCTGATCCTACCCCTCAGCAGAATGGCACGGGCTTGGGGATATGTGCCCAGCACTAGAAGAAGCCCAGAACGGTTTTTGCTTCAAAGCATAGCATTTCCACTTCTTTTGTTTTCAGTGATACACAAGACACAAGATTGACCATGATTGCCAGAATTCATTATACATATAGCAAATTTCTGGAACTGTCAGAAGCCGTGGCATTTACCTACAATTTGTCCTGAATGGGCTGTAATATTCACCAATGCAGAGGTCAGGTTTTCTGTGAGTCAAAGCTCTCTCATTCTTCTTTAGTTGGCAACAAGAGCTGCATTAAATACGGTAGGTATGGTACTACATAAGCCATTCTGAGCCAGGGTTTCTCCAAAGGACAGTAGAAGTCCTTGTCATTGATTCATCTTCTGGCTGAATGTTTAGTTCTGGTGTACTATTAAATCTTACTAAAATTTTATGTTCTGGACCATAAATTTATGCTCCACCTATACATTTTGCTGCCATAATGGAGCCATTGTTTCACCATTGAGGTTAGACACTTACCTAAAGGATTAATGTTAGGGGTTAGGTTCTGGGTAGGTTAGCTTGTAGTTATGTGTACTAAGCAGGAGTTAAAATTAGGTGCCAGATAAGAAGGGTTAAGATTAGGCATCAAAAAGGGGAAGGAGGATTAAGGAAAGGCATCAAAATGATAAAAAGGTTGGGTAAGACACCAAGAAGCAAGGCTTAGGATTGGGAAGCAAGCAGAAAGGTGTTAAGAATAGGTGAAATGTTGATAGGAAAATTGGTATAATCATTTTATTGGAAGCACTATTTTGGAATCTTTTGCTAACACCATTTTAATAATATACTTGCTCCAATGCCACTCGTTGCAGCCAAAGTCATGGAACTAGTCATTACCAATATATAAAGACAAACAACACAGACCAGCATCTTTTCACTGACCACTAATATAAGTGGGTCCTTCCCCCACTGACCACCAATATCACTGGTGCCTTTACCTATTGATTCCTATTGACAAGGGACACGACATATTGCACTGACTGAAATGTATTTCTAGCAATTACTAACAATAAGTAAACCTCACGTTTTATATTCCTTGAATTGTGCTTATATACATATAGATGTACACACACAGAAGTCACACTAATGTACTGTGAATGGTAGATGCAATATTTTGTAGCAGGGGTTCCCTAAGACCTAAACATTAGATCATTAATTCCTTCCAACTAAAAGGTTTAGAAAGGCTGATTTATATGGCTTTTGGTCAAAAGATATGTTGTATTTCTGAACTTGAGCTGAAGCTTTGGAGTAGGTAGCCAAGAAAAGAAAAAAATAGATTCTTTGATTCAGTAAGTGGATGGAGGACAGTCAAGGGGAGTGTGTAAGCCAAGAAGTGAAGAAGATAGTGACATGCCATGGTGTACACTCTCTCTTTGGGCCTGATTTATTAAAGCTCTCCGAGGCTGAAGAGGATACACTTTCATCAGTGAAGCTGGGTGATCTAACAAACCTGGAATGAATTTCTTCAAAGTCATTTGTTAGCAAATGTTTTGATTCCTGGAGCAGATCCATTCCAGGTTTGCTGGATCACCCAGCTTCACTGATGAAATAGTATCCTCTCCAGCCCTGGAGAGCTTTAATAAATCAGGCTGATAATTGGAAATCTATTTTCATGTTATGTACATCTCGGAGAACTAAAGAATTTATTAACTCTCACAAAGATTGAACTGCTATTCCTAAAGCCTTCCTCTGCTTCCCTCCCCCAGGCATCATCCAGGGTCACCATCTACTTTCTGGACCCAGAAGCTGCCTTAGAGATAGCATAATCATGTAAATCTTGGTGCAGTGCTTGGCTCTGTTCTTAAATATGTGACAAGTATTAGCTTCTAATGCAGCCTTTCACTTTGTGATTCGCTGCAAAGTCACACCATTGCAGTCTAATCACTGGAGGAGAGAAGACTGAGAAAACACTTCCTCCTGCCTGCAGCAGACTGATGATTTGACATCACTCCAGCCTGGATTAAGTTAGTCACTTGAGAGGTTTTCAAAACAAGAACTGTACCATAGATGATAACACTTAGATCTAAGGTGTGCAGTAACCCTAAGGGTTGTCATACTAACCCTTTGCGGCGTGTAGAGACGGGTCAATCGCAGCACAAATCCCCAAATGTCCTTGCTGGCCACTCCAAAGGAAGCTAAGACACACATGTGGGATGTCCAGAGGTACTTCATTCTGTAATAAGAGGAGTTTGTCTCATCATCCTGTGACAAGGTGCAGCCAATACACTCAGGTCTAAGATCCAGACTTACCGCATCGTGCTGATAGCCAGACAACCAAACATCACGTTATGTACCAAGTTATAGGCAATGTCTGCTCGGACATGGCAAGCTCTGCTTTCACTCCAATCTTTCTGTTTGTTGCCTGATGAGATGCTGGAAAACAAGCAGACATCTAAAGATACAATCTATTTTATATATAAGCTCTTCTGGGCGGGGACCTCTCCTCCTCCTGTGTCACTGTCTGTATCTGTCATTTGCAACCCCTATTTAATGTACAGCGCTGCAAATTATGTTGGCGCTATATAATTATTATTTAAAAATGATAATTATACATTGCTGGAATAATTAAATCCTCCTTCCTTGTTACATAATTGAAAGTACATTTTTTGTTTTTGTAAGGTTATAAACTTTTTTCAAGGGTGTTTCCCCATACTTTCTCATTCCTCTCATTAAGCATTGTCTTGTAATTAGCATTGATTGACTGGTACCTTGCTAACATGCCATGACCTGAATCCTCCTTGAATGTGTGATGTGGATATCCTAGGAGTCTGCAGTGCATGTGCATCCAGTATGTGACATCCGACTTCTGGTAGCAGTATCAGAAGTACTGAATAGACGAATTTTTAAAACATGGGTGTGAGGATTATTCTCATTCCCCCCATCAAGGTAACTTTATATTTGCATACCTCTTCCCCACAGCCAGCTCACTGCTTGCATCAGGAGTGAGGACTCTGGAGAGGAGTATCGACACTGAGTCTTGTTTTCAAGAAGCCATGTACAACCTGCAACCTGTCAGCCAACTAAATGTGATCTGCCTGCATCACATAGAGAAGAGCACAGACCCAGTGGTGATATCACTGTGTCTAAAATAAAAAATGTAATTGGAATGGAAAGATTTAATAATGTAATGAACATGGTGATGAGGGTGGATGGGAGGAAAGACAAAATATAGGCAGAATAAACTTCAACTTTAAATCTTATATGGGATTGGACTGATTGGGTTAAAATTTACTTTAAAAATTTGATATATATAATGATCAATGCCTACCCTAAAATTGGTGCAGCACTACTGAATTCAATGAGAGTTTTGCAGAAAGTCTTGTGACTGGACTCGCCGTCTCCTTAATTCAGCAGACATAATTCTGTGTATGTTTTGGTGCCCCAATCTTTATGAATGAGGCAGAATCGGAGTGTGTAGTACTACACAGATAAGGAGCAGATAGAACTATACAGCTGTCTAATAATATTAAGCCTTTTAATCTCCTTTACACATACTTCATCTCCATCCTTTGATCGCACATCTGAAATATCTGACCATTTTAGATTATCTTCTAAAGGCTAGATTATCTCATTACCACTAACCCTTTCCTTCCCCCTCAATGTCCTACCATAAATTTACAGAATCTTCCCTGTGCAATGAGTCCTAATTCTACGGACCTTCCTTAATTTGTGAAAGCACAAATCTTTATTGGATCAATGAAACCTTTATTGTTGTTTGTACAACTCAGTCTCCTGTATTGTTTGTCATTGCTTGTTTCTCCCATTCTCAATCCTTATTGGTATTGCACTGTAATGCCATCATTAAAATAAAATAAATAAGAACAGGTTTGACCTAAAAAAATAAGGATTGAAGGAAAGAACTGACAAAAACAAAAACATAACTTACCTTAGCTTGTGGAAAGCGGTGATGAATGCTGCAATGATTAGGATGGAAAGAACGAACACAAAAGGGTAGAGAAGTAATGAGTCTGCAAGTCTTTCAAATGTGTCAAATGGAAGCATCTGGAAGGGCTCCTCGCACAGATAAAGATTGGCATCAAAATCTCTGTAACAGAAAAAGAATTCTTATATGCATATATTTATAAAATATATGGAAATTATACGTAAGTTATATTATTTTTCTTTATGGAGAAACCCAGTAAGAAGCAGAAGGTCTGACACCATACTGACCATCTGTCTCTCAAGTAGACCTTTCTGCAATAAGGACCTCTGCACCGCCTGACTTCTAGTCAACAAAGGATATTAGTGACAACCATGACTATTATGTAAAAATCATACTTTTCCTGACTGCTGCCTCTTATTGTAAAACTGTGGCTTGAGCAGCATATTGCTAAGCTACTGCCAACCCCCTCTGGGTTGTGTGTTCCAGAGTTCATGTGACCCCAAGTTCCTGTGATCCTAAGTTCTTGTGATTCTGAGTTTTTGTAACTAAAAGTTTCTGAGTCCCTGCATTTCCTTCTGCTTGTATCCACCTACCTTCTTTTGCTACCAATCATTATCTTTGTTTGAGTTTGTACCATGTTATGATGTTTCCTCTGGCCGCAGAAATTTATGCACGTCTGTATGGGGGCCACAACATGGTATACCTACCAGTAATCTCCATCATTCTGGTCCAATAGATGTGCTTAGACTCTGCTCCTTTACCTTTTAAACTCCTAGCCACAGAGTCTTGACAGCACCTGTGACAGTTTACTATACAGTCAGGCTGTACCCATGCAGCTCCCAATACATTTATAACCTGGGGCCCTTCATTCTGTGGATATAGACACTTGTCCATGACAGTTGATAGAGGTGATTGCATCAAAGACTAAAAAGTCACAGCCACAAAAAAGCAACAAAAAACAAAAGATGATTACCTTGTTTTAAAACCCAGTTTGGCTTGTATGAACTTAAATATGTGTTCATCCGACTGCAGACTAAGGACTTCCTGTTATAAAGAAAAAACAAATAATTATAAAACAATGAGCATGCAAAGTATAAATGTAAACAAAAGCATGAAATCCAGTATGACAAAGAGTACCTAGATGCAAGGAAAGTAATTTAAAAGAAAATCACAAACTGAACTGTGAATCCTGATCCTGATCTTAGCGCTCCCTGTGAACTACAGTACAGATTCCCCTTATGTTATAAAAAAAAAGTTGTTCTGTAGTTCTAAAAGTTTTTTTCTGTTCAACAGTGAGAATGCTGATCATAAAAAGATGTAATACAACTTGTGAGCATTGATATACTAAGAAAACAATTTCAAAAACACATCTAATATAAAACATTTTAATTCTGGGATTTAGATACACTTTAATTCTGTTTTGTCATAGAAAATCATTTGGTTTTGTGTTTTTACCAGGGACCATTTCAAACTTGAAATGAATAGGAGCAGTTGGGAACTCTTTTTTTATGTATTTACACACAGATGTGGTTGCAGTGGATTGTGGCATGGTTCCTGAAATGACTTTAAAGTCACTTCTGACTGCATGGTTGCTTTTGCTCCTATGAAGAAGAACAACTGCATTGCAACCTCAACCGCACTACAAAGTAATTGTCAAACACTGTGGTTGACAACAAAGTAGCTGAATAGAGCAACTAATTTTACAATTTTAAAAGCTGAAAAAAGCATAAAAGGCCTTAATACATTTTCTTCTCCTAATATCTGCTCACCTTAACACACTTATTGATAATAGCAGATAGGAGCAAAACTGTTACAACATGGATGGTAATATTCCACAGTCTTCTCAGCAGACCACCACTTTTAAGGTTTTTCTGAAAAAAAAAAAAAGAGCAAAAAATAAGCACGCAATGTAACCTGACATAAATTAAGGGGATCCATAGACTGAAGGAGAACAATAGTATCAGGAATACAAACTATAAAACTGATCTCATGCAAAATATTTAAATACCTAGATTGAGATTAGATTCGATTGAGTGGATTATGTTTTATTTCTTTATGAGTTTGTTCAAGGAGATTTTGCCCCACTTCCTCAACCAGTGATACAATGGAAGAAGCATGAAAAATCTCCCCAAAGAGTAGTAAAATCCCATCTGGGACATAACTGATGGGCAACTATGATGTCCTGAAAATACCTTTCTGTCCTGACATCAGGTCAGCATGAAAAAAAAAAATCTTTAAATTTAATCCCCACTTGCAACACAGGATATAAATTCATGTCATTTGCACAAAATGCCTATGTAACCCTAAATACAGGTAGTCCTCGTTTGATGACTTACCTGTTTACAGACTGCCCGCACTTACGACCGGATCTTCTGATGAGTACACTGTACAAAACTGTACAGTGTACATTCACGTGGCATTTCCTCTTCAGCCTTCCGGGCTCCATCTGTCTTCCTCATTCACTATCCTCGATCTGCTGACTGTCAGTGATCTGACAGCTCACAGTGCTGCAGACCGGGTCTATCCTATTCCCCTTGCCTAATGACAAATTCGCCTAATGATCAGGTCGCAGGAACAGAACCTGGTCTTCAAGCGAGGAGCATCTGTATTACTTTGTAAAAGTTGTAGTGACATCACCACTGTGCTGCACATAACCTGTGCACAAATCAGAGCTGTGGAAGGGGCCAAGCAAGACCACACTCTACAGACTGCCTGCAGAAAACTAGGGAATGTATATGTATGTGTGTATATTTTAGCTTGTAAACTGTCTTTTTCAGTTTGTAGTAAGCAAAAACTGTAAAACATGAACTGGAACGGCTGTAGTACAAACTGTGTCTGTGATGATACAGCCCAACTCCACCTATACCCACACGCAGGAAGAGGTGCAGTCCCTAAATCTTAAGAATGGAGACAAAACAAATACCATCACAGCCCAAAAGCCTTTAGACAAAGCTATAGTGGCTCACCTGTAATCTCTGGACGATGAGGGCAGCCATGATGAAGCTGAGTAGCAGTGAGCCCAGAATCATGGTATTGATGAACTGGAGGAGACACACCAAGAGAAGACCGGATGCCTGAATCATGTAAAGGTTTCTCACCTACAGATAACACAAGAGCAAATATACATATGATGATACAGAATAGATCAGCCATCTTCAATCTTTTAAACAGGAACAAACCCTTGAAATGAGAAAACCACACTAATAATTAGTGTACCTAAAGCTCATCTTACATTGATGTAAACAAGTAGTTTTATAGGAACAAATAAAAAAAGGAATGTGGAATGGAATGCTTATACTTTGTTCCGATGGATGGTCGATTTGACGTATGTTACAACTCCTGTGCATTGAATTCCACGCCTGACGATTTATCAGGGGACGAACTTGACAATGCATGTAGCATCTGACAAAAAGTCAAGAGTGCAGTGACAAAACTGCAAATGTATTGCTGGTAAACTACTAAATAATTACAGTTTTCACAGACTTTGTTCTAATGTTATTCAAGGGCTTTGGCAATGCTTTCACAATCACACCGGGGTGATAGCCAGGGCTGTTTCATTTCACATATTATGTTTTGTAATATTTATGGAATAAAACAAATAATTATAATGCTCAAAAATAAATGCAGACATTTAAAATCGTGGTGTTCCCTCGCATATGTGGTCAATGGAGAAATGCTCATTAACTAAAATGGTCAATCCAAAAGTAACCATATTCCAAGACCTTGAACACACAGGCCGATATTTACTACCTATTAAATAAAATGGTTGGATCTGAAGCGAATTCAACAGCTAAACAACAGTAATTCTGTTGGACAGTTTTTTTTTTTGTCTTTGATCAAATATGGGCAGATCAGATGTGTTGGCAAATATCATATCTGTACCTGACAAGAGTTCTCTACTGACCTGTGGTTCACTCCATTCCAATCCCATGATGGAAACCGCAGAATATCAGGCTACATGGGCTGTTTTTTGTGAACTTCCAATTAAGCAATAACCAGTAAGAAACTCAATAAGATTAGCCAGTCAAGCACAAAATGCCAGGGGATCTGCTCACGTGTCCTAGGTCTTAAACTAGTGATAAATGGGAGAAGGCCCCCCTACATGGTCTTTAAGTCAAAGGGCCTGATTTATTAAGCTCTCAAAGGCTGGAGAGGATATACTTTCATCAGCGAAGCTGGGTGATTCAGCAAACCTGGAATAGATCTGCTCCAGGATTGAAAACATTTGCTAGCAAATCCATTCCAGGTTTGTTGGATCACCCAGTTTCACTGATGAAATTATATCCTCTCCAGCCTTGGAGGGCTTTAATAACTCAGGCCCAATGAGAGAAGTGACTTTGCTCAATGTATATGTGACAGATTCCTCCACAAGGACTTGACTTACCTTATAGCTTGGAACCAAGTCCAAGCAGTCCAGAGTGAACAGCACAAAACCTTGAAGGAGTAACACAAACTGGTTGAACTGCCAAGTGAGACTGAAAAGGAATGTGGAAATGAAGACTAGGAGAAGGGCCAGTCTCTGAAGAACAAAATGAAATTAAATCAATATTTGTTAATTATTACAATAATAATAAAAAAGAGAATCTAATAACATTCAGATTACACATAAAAACTGGCATTTCATGTACTTTATTTTTTCAATGAGTATTTATTTTTAAAGCTGAACTTCAAGAAGGTGTAAAAAGACACAAGTGAAGGCAGCTCTGTATCTTATCTTATCGATATCTCTTATATATCTTTGATGTACTTTTAATGCAAATTTGACTTGGTATTACTCTGTGTGCAATGAACATGCTGCTAGAAGAAGATGATGAAGTGATAGAGATGAGTTCAGTCTGGCTGCTCTTTCTTCCTTCACCCTGACAAGGCCTGCAAGCGTTATTTATAGGTCTCACACCTGCCTGACAGCAGTATTCTCCCCAGCCCCTTTTAGCTGGGCGCACCACCCAACATTTTTCAGTAACCTACCGGCTGTTTTTGGGTTGGGTCACTATACAGGGGCTGCCACCCACCTACAAGTTCTTCCCACCTGGCTTAAAAAGATTTCTGGGTTCAACACTGAGACAGTGCTATGCTGTGCTGTACCTGTGTGAATCACTCCTGGAGTTCTGCTTTAACATAAGACCACAACATCCCACATACACCATCATGATTTTATCAGTGACACTTACCTCCTTTACCCTGGTGAGGTTCGGTCTAAAGAAATAGGAAATTGAAGCTATCTGAACAGCAAAAAAAGGTAAGGCCCAGTTTTCTCTCAGCGGAATAGTGAATTCCACCCGTGTGGTATCTATTCTGTAATGAAGAAGGTAAAAAAAATTGTATTCAGATGTGCCAAGCAATAGCAATGTCATTAGTTTCCTATGAAATTAGTACTACACTGCTGAAAGATTTCTAAAAGGTATCTCCACCCCTGAACAACATGGAGAAGGAGTCCTAAATATTTGAATCAGGGATCAAGATATGGCTGCCATAGTGAGCAACCAAAGCCATTTTTAGTGGAAACCAAAAACTTGCTTGTCACATGTCTACAAAATGATTGATATTTCTCATTGAAACAGAACTGTAGTAGAGTTTGGTTAAACTTGCCTAGTCTGCAGCACAGAAAGAATACTAGAATAATTCATCCTGTTTATTCAAACAAGGCACAGCAGCAGTGGCGATCTACATTTGTTTACATCAGATGCAAGAAATTTTTCCTGCCTGCGCAGTATTAATATTAATATTTTACAGATATTATTATTATTATTACATATTTTATTTATATAGCAACAACATATTACACAGCGCTGTACAAAGTCCATAGTCATGTCACTAGCTGTAACTCAAAGGAATTCACCATCTAATGTCCCTACTATAGTCACATGTCTCAGTCTAAGGTCAATTTTGGGGGGAAGCCAATTAACCTAACTGCATGTTTTTGGAAACCGAAGTACCCGGAGGAAACCAACACAAACACAGGGAGAACCCATGCAGATAGTGTCCCGGTTGAGATTTTAACCTGGGACCTAGCTCTGCAAAGGCCACCCTGCTGCCCATGTACAGCCTCAAACTTCTAGTGTTGTTGTATCCCGAAGAGGAAAATGAAGGTATGCAAGGCCTAAAGTAATTTATGGGGCTTTACTACCCCAGGTGCAGACAGAGAAGACTTTTACTGGCTGATGTAAACAAATAGTGAATTGATGGCCATCAGATTTACAGTATAATTCCGTAGAAGAGAGGGTGGGTTAGAATAAGTCAGGGTAAGTGGGGGGAGATAAGTGTACACTGTTGGAAAGGGCTGTAGAACATGTGACCACAACCCACTATCATTATTTACATTGTGTAGAAGGCATAACAGCCAATAAAATATTTTAAAAGGCTGCTTTAGATAATTTCTGCCGCTGCTATATGACAGGCCAGCAGCGTTTAGATGTCGTGCCATCACAGTATGCAGAGCAGCTGCTGGCAGGCGCCGAGCACATGGTCCGTTACTGCAATATGCATAAAAATGACACCATTAGCCGCCTGTCATTGATGACTTGTAGATGCCGATTCTAAATTGAACTTTACCTGTTAACAATGTACCATAGAGCTGCTAATGATCCAGAAAGCCAAGTCCCACTGAGCAGCCAGCTGTTAATGTACAGAGCTACTACGTACAGCGTCTGCAACCCGAACAGTGTATAGATGTAGAAATAGACAGGATCCAGGACGCTCTGTGAGGACAACAATTTCACAATGAAAAAAAAAAAAAAAGTTATAATGGCAAAAATAATGCAGCATGATATGGTAAATTCTGTGCTAGTGATGGCTTGTTAATGAGTGGTGATTGAAATCAGCTCTACGGTAACCAGAACTTCCTGCAAAAGTGTCACACTTCAATGTCACCTTAAGGCCCAACTCAGATTCCTCCGACCTTAACATAAAAGAAAAAAAAGCAATATATAGTATATGTTAAAATGCTGAAAAGCAGCGTCACATGGCATGGTGCTGCTATAAGTATTTTGCATTGACTCCAAGACTGGGGCCAGAAACTTGACTGTGGCATATTTCCCATGGCCTTTTCTCCTTCATCTCCAGGGAGGAAGTTTTGTGTAGTCCACGGATGACAGTTTGGAAAGCAGACAACGTTGTTCGCAATATAACTTCAGTGCACATTGGATTTTAGGTAGGGTCAAAAGGTATTTTTC
This sequence comes from Pyxicephalus adspersus, assembly GCF_032062135.1. NCBI lineage: Eukaryota > Metazoa > Chordata > Amphibia > Anura > Pyxicephalidae > Pyxicephalus > Pyxicephalus adspersus. Next base: position 7,416,470 of record NC_092866.1, on the reverse strand, counting down.
TGTAGTCACAGGAAACTAATGGAGCCACCCAATCTAAGAACCATTAGATATACTCCATCTTTGTTCTTGGGATTAGATCCTTTAGGTAGGATGAGGTCTGTGTGACCTCTGGAGTTTTATTTTAAAAACACAATCATACATCTAGATTCCAAAATACAAAAAGTCTCACCCAGAGATTGAAGATTTTGTAAATGGCAGCCAGTAGAAGCTCCTGATACACATTCATCCTCTCCAGAATATTAATGGTCCTCATTGACTCCGTTTTATTGTCATACATTAAATCCATGATTCCTACAGGGGAGATGCAATCAGATAAGGGTTATTGATATGTCGTCCAGTCACATTTCAGCATAGAAAAACAACACAAAGCAATTTGTTTCTATGGGCAATGCACACAGTGGCCCTGATTTATTAAAGCTCTGCAAGGCTGGAGAGGATACACTTTCATCAGAGAAGCTGTGTGATCCAGCAAACCTGAAATGGATGTCCTAAAAGTTATTTGCTATTTGTTAGCAAATGTTTTCAATCCTGGAATAGATCCATTACAGGTTTGCTGGATCACCCAGCTTTACTGATGAAAGTGTATCCTCTCCAGTCTTGGAGAGCTTTAATAAATCAAGGCTAGTGTGTTAAGTCACTTTTGAAACATAAGTTCTCAGTAATAAGCACTGTTCTCTAAATATTACCAAGCTGAAGTGTAGCTCTGTTCTACTCTGTTATTTCAGGGCATTGTATGGTATTCCTGGTAATCCCATCTACTCTATCACCATAAAACATTATATTGGTAGGCTGATTTGGCAATAGCTTTGCACTAAGGAGTACCAATGTAGTTATCCACACCTTGAGATTTGTTAAAGAGACCATGTGACTGACTTACAAAAAGCAAGAAGAATCAATCAGTTTTTTCCTTAACAGAACTTATTTTAAATTTATCTGCAAAAATGTCACCATTTCCTAGTAAAACCCTCTCCTATCTTTTAGGTCATGTCCTCTTCTCTTCTGGGAGTGTCTAAATACAGAATAAAGCACTTTTAGACCCACTTTCATCTCACTACATAATATTTTATTTAGCTGTTGGGCAGGAGCGGAGGAGAACATTATAGAGTGAGAGCCGTGAGTTTGGTGGGGCTGCTGACCGCACATTCAAGAAAATGATGGTCAGCAGCAGGCCCAGGGCTTTTTTTATTTCTACTTAAGGCCAGCTGTAGGAGATTTTATTAACATGAAACCTGGTATTCCTGAGATGGTCATTATTCATGCACAGGATAAATACAGGATGATAACACTCCAATATCCTAATAGTTTACTTGCCATGTCACCTGATTCTGTTAAGACTACCATGGCCATTTCAACACACATTTTGCAGGTATGGCCCATAAAGCTGTAGCTGACCTGTGTGAATATTCCAACATGTATGTACAAAACTCAAAACTAAAAAAAAAAAAATATATATATTACCTTTGGCAAGAGACGGGGTGTGGAGCACCTGTTTATAATAAGAATAATAAAGTCCACACTCCGTCCTGAATGAGATCTCTCGCTCCACGTCCTGAACAATAAGAAGAACAGTTGATTTAAAAAAATATATATTAATAATAATAAACAGGAATTATATAACGCCAACATATTACGCAGCACTGTACATTAAATAGGGGTTGCAAAGGACAGACAGATACAGACAGTGACACAGGAGGAGGAGAGGACCCTGCCCCGAAGAGCTTACAATCTAGGAGGTGGGGGATATGGAATGGTGGAAAGTAGTGAGGATTTAAGAGACAGAAGAAGAAAGTTAGGTGAGGTTGAAGCGCTGGGTTTAAGGGCTCTAAATAATTAGGGGTTTCAAATAACATACAGATACAGACAGTGACACAGGAGGAGAGGACCCTGCCCCGAAGAGCTTACAATCCAGGAAGTAGGGGGGTGGTATCACACAATAGGAGGGGAGATATTTAGTGGTGGGAAGTAGTGAGGGTTTTAAAAGACATAAGAAGTGGCAAGTGGCACGAGTAGGCAAGTTTGATAAAATGGGTTTTTAAAAAGAGTGCTCTTTTAAATGAGCAGAAGGTAGGAGCAAACCGAATAGGTTGAGGAAGACCATTCCAGAGAGTCAGGGCAGCTCTGGAAAAGTCTTGGATGTGATGTGGTTATGAATTAAAAAGTTATTAGTAGGTCATTGGATGAGTGAAGAGAGTGGCTAGGGGGGTAGTTTTCTATCAGGACAGACAGATAAGTGAGACAAGAACTTTGGAGGGATTTGAAGGCAAATCACAGGAGATGAATTGGATTCTCAAGTGAAATAAATGCCAATGAAGAGCTCTGCAAAGAGGCAGCAGAAGAGAAGTGATGGGAAGGATGAATAAATACAACTACACCCTGTGGTAATGATCTGAAAACTTTTAATATGTTCAGTAGCTTTCTATTCAATTTGAGCTCAGTCAGATTGATTGAAAGGAACTGAGAAATGGTCACAAAGTTTGTTTTTCTGGGAATGGGATCTTTATTGGTGGGTAAGTGATAGGATATTGCTTACTGAGGGATAAAAGTTTTTTCTTGTTCTATGAGACTTATAGCTCCTCATTTATAACACGTGCAGAGAAAAAAAATTGTATGTTGAATCTTTTGCTATAAAAGAAAAGGGCATTATAAACAGTACTCATATCAACCACTAGATGACGCTATACCCTCACCAATTACAATAACAGCACAACATGTATGATACTCAGATAGCAATTTGTTTATACTAAGGCAATAGTATATCTACACGGTGGCCATAGTACTGCTTTAAAAAGTAATTAAAAAAAAGAAGCAACAGCAGTATATAATGGGGGATATGCATTTTAATACAACAGAACACATAATGCTAAAACCACAGCCACTGCTTTCAACTGTCCTGTCCTGTTTCAATTAGCATGTACCATATAGAAGGAGCACTGACTTATTCAAGTCAAGGATGTCAGTGCATGGGTAGAACAGTAGATTTTTACTGGCAGGTCTTCAATAAGCCAAAAGGCAAGTATGAATAATCAGGGCCTGATTTATGAAAGTTCTCCAAGGCTGTAGAGGATACACTTTCATCTGTGAAGCTGGGTGATCCAGCAAACCTGTAATGGATCTGCTCCAAGATTGAAAACATTTGCTAACAAATAGCAAATCCATTCCAGGTGTGCTGAATCACCCAGCTTCACTGATGAAAGTTTATTTTCTCCAGCCTTGGAAAGCTTTAGTAAGTTAGGCCCTCAGAATTCAGTAAACACTTGCAGTTAGGCCTAGCTAGGGTTACAGCACACAGACAGACACTGCATGCTACATAGCTCAGAAAACGTAGTGAAGCATCTGCTTACACCTATGACTTCCAGACTGTAGGCAAAGCTTGTGGCTTTGCGTACAGTCTGAAAACCAAGGAACTGCTAGGGTGAATGGGTTTGTCTCTCTTCAGAGGTCGGACACATTCAATGCTCATTTAGAGCAAGAGCTCTTCAGTAAGTAATTAAGAGAATTATAGATGGCATGAACTCTGCAGAGAGACCACTTCTCCAATACAGAGAGCAAGGGTACTTTAGTGCAGGATGCTGGTAGGAGACAATTTCTACCCAAGCTGTGTTTGCTTTATATAATTTGCTTTAAATCCCTTATTACATCAGAAACCACACAAATTAGTAATTCTTCTGCATCCATTACCGGGGTGTTCTAAAGTGCCACATACCAGTGAGCGACCAACCCTTTATATATACAATGTACATGTACCTTTATATTAGAGAACCACAAATCATTTTCATGGAGGGTGGCGACGTAATATGCAGCAAGTAGTCCCAGGCAAAAAGCCAGCATCCCGCCAATGAAAATCCGGATTATATTCCATGTTGCTTGTCCTGAAAACATAGAGAAGTGATCATTGAATGGACAACACAGCTTACACCTAAAATCATTCAGAAAGTGAAGAGAATATAATTCTTTTACACACATATTTAACCCACATGTTGCTGGTTACAGACTGATTGAACCACACGTTCTGTTTGGAGAAAACCCAACCAGGTTTTACAATCTGTGCCTGGGCAATCTTTGTAAATGATTAAACCTCAGCTTATGAGGAGGTTGACCTAGAGCTTCAAATGGACCTTCAAAAGGAATTTATTGGATTTCTAGCAAAATCAAAACACATTTTCCTGTACTTGAAGCATTTTTAATAAGAAGATACACGTGTATGTATTACATATGTGTTTTATTATACCCAGACATGTAAAGCTGCCTTGAGGAAGTCTGATACCCTCACAGAGCCTTGTTACCTTCTGGTGGTCTAGCTCAGTGTCAGCCTTTCTCTCGGTTTAATAGTTTACAAAGGCACTACAGCTACAAAGTTTTTCAAACAAAACTAAAGTAGGAGAATCATTTTTATTGCTTATTCAAGCCTTCCAAACAAGACTTTAGCTTCATACACACATCAGATGATTCCCATCCTAAGGCGTACAGTCACGCTGGTCTTGGGAAAGAAAAACTGATGTGTACAATGGTTCCCTGACATCTTTTATCAATCCATCATGGTGGAGTGACGACTGACCAATCAGTAACAATCACAGCGCACTCCTAGGGAGGAGAGCAGAGTGCTCATCTCCTCTCCCCACCTCCATAAAACAGAATGTACAGCACTTGTTCATGGTAAATGATGGTAAATCATGGTAAATCATGGTAAATGATCACTAATGATCGTTTTTTGCTACAATCATCTGACATCTGTGCAGGGTTTTGGAATGGGACAAAATAATTGAAGAATACTGTCAATATAAAACTGGGAGCAAAGCATTCTGTTCAATATTAGGGCAGATCCTTGACCAAGCTGTACAGCCTAAAGCGGACCTGAACTGAAATTATTACCTTACATAAAAGGATGTTTTCTGCCGCATTGATAAAGACGTAACAGAAGAGCAGAGCCTCCTGGGATACACGTCACTCGTCTCTTCAATGGGGAAAAAGAAAATGCCGATCCCACGCATGCAGTTAGATCGGCACACTTTTTTTTTTTACCCCAATCTACCACAGGCTACATCACCTGATTTCACACCTGCTACCTGTGAGATTGGTTGATGTAGGCAGAAGAAGGGAAAAGAAGATAGAGGCGTCCAGCATTTTCTCCACACCAGGAGGAAGTAGGTATCCAGGACTACGCGGGACCCGATCCAGAAAACCTACTACTACCTACTGGGAAAGTAACATCTGTTGTGTTAAAAACGGAGTAGTCCTCAGGGTAAAATACAACAGAAATACACTAAACAATGTACAGGCTCCATAAAGTTTTTTTTTTTTTGTGATTACATCACAGTGAGGATTTTATACAGTAACTGTCACCATGCTGCCTAATAATATGTTGAGACAAACATCTGTCCTAATTGCATTTATTAAAATAATGTACCTGTGTTCTGACTTACATACAAATTCAACTTATGAACAAGCCTACAGTCCCTATCGCGTATGTACCCCGGGGACTATCTGTATATAAATATATTTTGATATTTTGCTACATTTCACAAATTCTATTAGACCAGAACGCTCTTCAGTTTTGGAAGATGGCTCTACAGAAGTCTATGAGGTCTCCCTGTGCAGTAGGAGTCATCAGCAAGGATGCAGACATTATGGCATGCAATGGCAGACTATGACTTAAAGGGTAAATGCACGTTAGGTTGGGTACACACGTGCAATAATTGTCATTGGAAAGGATCTTTGACAATCCTTTCCAACAACAAAACACTAAAAGGTTCATGAATGAGAGCTGTACATACAGCACCAATCTGCTCTATGGTGAGGAGAGGGGGGGAGAACGACGGACCGGCACTCTGCTGTGCTCTATCCCCTTCACTTTCATTACGATCGCTAGTTGTCTGTGGATCCGCCAGGATAGATCCATGAATAACGAGCACTGTACACACGCCAGATTCCTCCCAGATTCATCTGACGTGTGTACGTAACCTTAAGAGACAGTACACAAAGTGTGCATTGAACAAATACAAATAAGCTAACACAGACACCCAAGATCTGATCCCTTCCCCACATCTATGTGTACTCACTGCTATACCTACCAAGGGTGCCTTTACCACCTTCCCTTGCACCTTTCTGCACCTGTGAGTTGTTGGGACTCGGCTCAGCGGCATTAATCCTCTTCCTCAGACGCACAGTCGTCATTGTATTAGCAGTTCTTGCATACTTTGCAGGCCGATTCCTAGAAGAGAGAAGTTTAATAAGCAATGGCGTCCTCATGATAAACAGCAGCCTCAGCGATGGATTACCCTATGATGAATTCCACATTCTCTATGCTGAACAGATGGCACTTTAGTGATCACTGATCTCAGCTCACAAAGCTGCCTGATCTCTTCAGCCATATCAAATGCAAACTGGTTTACTATTTGTGTACAGACATTAAAGTAGGGAATAGGTAAAACCTATGATTTTTATATTTCTTGGTATTTTGAAAGTTTTCTGGGTCACAACAGGAAGTGAGAGAAAATCTAAAGAGAGGACAATGTTCTCAAGGATAAATATTTATTTCCTGTTCTGAGACACCTGAGAAATTCTGTATCTCCCATTACTTTCTGTTCAATACCAAAAAGAGGAAATCTCCTCAGTGGGGACAGCAATAAAACTTGGTAAATGTTCTAATCCTTCTTTTAAAAACTAGAAAAAATGACTGTACCTACATAAGAGGCTAAAAAAAAAAAACCAGACATTTATAAAGCAGTGGTGCTTAATAAGGTCATCTTTTGCTGTACAAGCTTCTGCAGCAGAGCCTGGTCATGTGACCCCATAACCTGCTCTCCTCCAATCACAAGCTATCTCTGCATAGCTACTACAGTCCATGGGATGAGCAGTGATGTGTGACGGTGAATATAGAAATCTAATCGCCAGCAAATGACAGATTGAACGTTTATGGCTGGGTGCTCTATAGGAAAATGCACGGTTGGTATTTCATAAAAAATTTTCCCACTTACTGCATATTCTATAATGCTTCTCCAATCATTCCTAATGAACGGCTAACTTCCTGTCCCTGTTACATCAGTAAAAGAAAAAATCTATTAATAACACTCAATAAAAGGTCAATTGATAAAGAAAGTTGATACACACGCCAAGGCTCATTCATAAAAGTAATGATGCAGTGTGTGTGTGTGCAATGAAGCCCCAGGGTGCTCTCCCGACACGACAGAGATACCCGTCACATGACCAGGTATCCATCACCACCTGGATAAAACAGAACTCATCATCTTCCCCCCTCACATTCCAAATCTCCCCGACATATTCCTGTTACTAACACTGGTATTTATCCCTCCCCTCAGGTACGTTGTCTTTGACTCTGCGCTCTCATTTACCCCCCATATTCAGAACATTTCCAGGTCCTGTCACTTTCACCTACGCAACATCTCCAAAATCCGCCCCTACCTGTCCCCTGAGAC
>NC_092866.1:7275688-7408790 GCF_032062135.1 Pyxicephalus adspersus | reverse complement strand
CTCTCTCCGCTCCTCCAATGACCTACTAATGACTTCCTCACTCATAACCTCATCACACGCACCGATACAAGACTTCTCTAGAGCTGCCCCAACTCTCTGGAATGGTCTTCCTCGTCCTATTCGGGTTGCTCCTACTTTCTGCTCATTTAAAAGAGCACTTAAAACCCAACGCTTCAACCTCACCTACCCATCTTCTTCTGTCTCCTAAGTCCTCACTACTTTCTTCCAATATATATCTCCCCTCCCATTGTGTGTTACTTCCCCCACCTCCTAGATTGTAAGCTCTTCAGGGCAGGGTTCTCTCCTACTCCTGTGTTACTGCCTGTCATTTGCAACCCCTTTTTAATGTACAGCGCTGCATAATATGTTGGGGCTGTATAAATCCTGTTTATTAATAATATTAATAATAATAATCTCCAGTTGTCACCAGAACAGGAAATTAGTGTATATCCTTCAGAATCTTGCCCTCTCTTTAGGTTTTCTCTCACTTCCTTTTAAATATACCAATCAAATCACCAGATTTTCATTGTCATGTTTTTAAATATCAGTCAGATGACCAGGTTGTCATGGTCAAATGTTCAAATATATCAGTCACATGACCAGCTTTTCATGGTACTTTTTATAAATATAACAGTCACATGACCACCTTTTCATGGTACTATTTATAAATATAACAGCCACATGACCACCTTTTCATGGTACTATTTATAAATATACCAGTCACATGACCACCTTTTCATGGTACTATTTAAAAAATATAACAGTCACATGACCAGCTTTTCATGGTAATATTTATAAATATGACAGTCACATGACCAGCTTTTCATGGTACTATTTATAAATATAACAGTCACATGACCAGCTTTTCGTGATCATGTTTTTTAAACATAGCAGTCACATGACCAGATTTTCAAGGTCAAACGTTCCAATATATCATATCATGTTTTTTGAATATCAGTCAGATGACCAGGTTGTCAAAGTCAAATGTTTAAATATAACAGTCACATGACCAGCTTTTCATGGTACTATTTATAAATATAGGTCACATGACCAGCTTTTCATGGTACTATTTATAAATATAACAGTCACATGACCAGCTTCCCATGGTACTATTTATAAATATAACAGTCACATGACCAGCTTCTCATGGTCATGTTTTTTAAAATATGCCTATCACATGACCAGGTCATATGTGTCAATATACTAGTCATGTGATCAGTATATATATGGTATGGTCACGGTGCACCTGTAACCCTTCTCCATATTTTTGTTTGAGCTTCCTGGAAATAAGAGATCACCATGCATAACTACAGGACACCCGTGGCCCCACGAGGGCCCTTACTATTAACCCTGGCCCTGAGGAGCCTAAGACGGCCCATATAATAATAAATATTGCCAAGAATGAGAGGGTACCCTCTCTGTAGAAATAGAGGCCGCATGGGTAACAATGGGCATTGGTGGCCCCCAGAGAGCTAACACCCATCATCCAGCTAGGGAATGACCCTATTTTGAGGGGGCCCCAGGCTGCCATGACCCCAGAAATAAGGGGCCCCATGGGTAACTCTAGGGCAGCTGTATCCCCTGAGGGCCCTGTAATATCCCCCTGTCACCCAGTAAATATTTGTACAGTTTCTGTGGAAAGGCCCTGGTAATAAGGGTCATTTGTCCATTATGGGAGACACCAGGCGAGCAGTGACCACACAGAGCCTCCTCTATTCCGCCCCCGAGATGAAACACCCCAATATTACCCAGCTTCAGTCTCTGCAGCCTCGCCTAAATCCCACCCGAAGAATGGGGAGCTGATGTCGGCGGCGCCGTCTGGTTGCCCAGGCAACCAAGCTAGGCCAGGAACCCCCTGTCCACCAGAAGTGGTCCACTCCCCCCCATTAGAGGAACAGACACTGGAAACTGCCGAGGCCATCTACAGGGGGAACTGGGGGTTGTAGTTCGCGGCTGCTTCGGATAGACTCAAAAGGCGAAATATGAACTACAACTCCCAGAAAGCCGTGCGATCGAGATGTAAAATGCTTTGAACCAATCAAAGAGATTCATGGCGAAACATATGCTGCGCTAAAGAATATTGGGATCAGCCAATCAGTGTGAAGCATACAAGGGGAAGGCGGGGCATTAGCTGAAGGGATGAAAATAAACAAAAAAAGGTAGGCGTAACGTAGACGTAAAGTAGGTGTGACGTAGGCGTAGAGTAGGAGTAATTTATACGTAAAGAACAGTACCTTGAACGGCATAAGGAAGGTGTAAAATAGGCGTAACTTGGGCGTAGAATGGGCGTGATTAAGGCGTAGTGTTGGCGTGACTCAAAAGTAACGATAGTAGGAGATATTAAAAAATTACAAAGCGTCTTTATTTCATAATACTAAATCTAAAATATCACCATTGTGTATACTTATGTATAGCCACCAGATGGCGCCTTCAACTCCATAAACTGAGACCTGTATATAAGTAAATAAAGAGACCCTTTAGTATTTGAAGTGTTAGTGGTGGTTGCAGTTTAGTATTAGTTCTTTAGAACTAAGTGCCAACCCTTATTAAATAAAATAGTAAAATTAGAAAAGGCAAGGTTTTTGGCACAAATAGTACATGTTATTATCTTCCTTGGATATTAATACAGAACATAACAGGTTCAGGATAGGCCACAATACCATCTTGTGGTCTAAACAATATCGCTTTGGCCCCAGACATGCAACATCTAGCCAGTCAATCACATTATTTGCCATACGTGTTTATAACCTCCAATCATAGATATTATTCATGCTGATTGTTGTACCTGACACCCAAAAAAGAGCTTAGGCTTTGAGAAGCAAATGAATGCTGCTTTATTTTTCCAATGGGCGATAAGTTAAATTTTCGATCATATAACGAGCTCTGGATGTAATTTTAGATGTGTTATTATAAGGTGTGTCCCTGCTTCTTGCTGTGGTTGCTCCTGACTGCCAATCAGTTACTATAACACACAATACTGATGTAACACAAAGTGGGAGAAACCACAGCATGCAGTAGGGGACAACACATGCAATATATACATTTCTGCATAGGCATGACTGGTTCTTTCTCATCCTATCAGCACCACTCTCTGCAGCATCAGAGAACTCCCACAACAGCGAAGAAGTGGAAAAACTCTGACTAACTCAAAATAAAACAATAAATCACTGTATATCTACATCTTCAAATATAGGTTTTTGCCTTTTTTAAATTGTTTGCCATATATCAGATCACCCTCAGCCTCTTTGTAGTCTCTTCCTATCTATATGCACTCTAGCAATGTCTGCATGGCATTTTTCAAGGAGAGTTCTAAAAGAGTCACCTGCAGTTTCCATTGGAAGTCCCTGTGACAAGGTGACAACACATAAGCACAATTGGTAAACAGGGACAGAGCATTGTTCATCTATTCCAGCTTTTGACAGCCACTTCCTGTCTACATACACTTCAGAATTGGCAGCGTTACGTTTCCCAAAGTAGCTTTCTTGCAGACCGATGTATGTTGAAGTGGCTAATTGTTTCCATTAAAAGTCCACGTGGCTGGGTTACAATATAGGAGCAAGGACGGAGTGTTGTCACTCAGGAGGTGCCTGAATAAAGACTTTTAGGGCAGGATCACCAGGCAATATTTTAATAAAAGCTGCAAAAAAAAATGTAATTGCTAAATGACAAAAACATGAGACCATATCGGATTGTAGTGATCAGTTGTCCATTCTTCTGTAGCCAGTGGCTTTCTGATGCCAGCAGTGCAGTTACCCCCTCATCAAGAAACATGAACAATGTCACTTATTCCCCAATCTCCATTAAGAAGATCTATTTTTTCCAAATGCGACCTCACTGCACTCTGAATATAAAAATATTTTTCATATTCATGTCAAGCCTGAACGTCAGCCCCCATTCAGATGACAGACAGCTATGACACAGACTCCAGCTGTCAACTATTTGACTTCCAGCTTCTGTCATTGTACCCTTCACACACCCATCTACCTAATATTTTTATTTTGTATTTATTACTAAGGACGAGCGGAGTGATTGTGGAGTCGTTAATTAACCGGGAAAATAATCACTGAGATAAATTTGAAACAAAAAACAATTTTGTGCATCAGAAAAAAAAATGTGATAATTTTTTGATACTTTTATTTTGTATTTTGTGCCCCCTTTTTCTGGTTTGATCTTTGTGTACATTTTTTGTTGCTTTATTTGTTTACTACTGTGTTTTAAAATGTAATGATCCCAAAAAAATTTTCTGGTACACAAAGATAGTTCAAGACTCTTCTGTATTCCTCTGGAGTCATTTCCGATTGGTTCCCGCAAGTACATTGCGTAAATATGTGTGTGTTAATTCAATGGCTGGAACGCCCCTGGGTTACAATTTATTTCTAATCGCACCCCAACCTGACCTTAAAAGTGCACTGCAATGTGTTGCCGCTTTTAAAAGCTCATCATTCACATTTCTGTTGTGTTGGCTGTTGAATGCAACCTGCGTGTGTTATGAGAAATGCATTTCACACAACCATAGTGATACAAAGCCTTAAAGCCTATTGTGTTTTTTAAAGCAGAACTAAAGTTTTAACTAAAGTCACGATTAGGCAGGTCTATATTGCAGAAAAAGACAGGCAATGTCCCTTCTGCAATAATCCCTACTACCTGCCTGCTCACTCTAGCAAAAAGCTAAGCTGCACATGCACAGATTTAGCTTTGGATGCCAGCAATTCCAGTTTTCCTTGTGGATGCCAAGAATGAATGAACTGCACACCGATGGCTTGGCTTCATATATTATTACACAGTATTTATATAGTGCCAAAATATTACAGAGCTGTACAGAGTCCATAGTCATGTGGACTCCTCCTCAAAGGAGCTCACAATCTAATGTCCCTACCATAGTCATATGTCTTTAACACAATCTAAGGTCAATTTTGGGGGGAAGCCAATTAACCTAACTGCATGTTTTTGGAGTGTGGGAGGAAACCCACACAAACATGGGGAGAACCTGCAAACTCCATGCAGACAGCGTCCTGGCTGAGACTTGAACCTGGGACCCAGCTCTGCAAAGGCCAGAGTGCTAACCACTGAGCCACCGTGCTGCCCAAAATCAGCTTTAGTTGCCAAAATACCCAATACCCCTGTGCATGCCAAGAATGAATAAACTCCTGCACCAATAGATTGGTTTCATACAGACGTAACAGTACTCATCTTCTTGGAGCTGATCATTGGCTGAGTCTTTGCCATTTTGGCTATTCTTCTATCCATTCGTGGTAGCTTTTCTGTTTTCTTCCATGTCTTTCAGGTTTTGGTTGCCATTTGAAAACATTTGAGATCATTTTATCACAGCAGCCAATCGTTTTCTACATTCCCTAACATGTTTTTCACTTTCCAATCAAAAAACGTTGTTTTTCTGAACAATGTCTGGACGGAGCCTATTTGCTCAGATTTTCAGAGAGAAATGCACTATAACCAGCATGTACAACATTTGCTGCCTTCCTTCCTTAAATAATTGCCATGATTGACATCAATGTTTTCACAGAATGAATGATCTCACTAATTGAACTCAACACTGTTATTATATGATCTGAAAGTTATTTCAAAGGTTCCCCATGTTATAAAGGTCATGAAACACTGTTTTAATATAACATTTGTTTTTTGGAAATGCTGGCAACTATTGATAGCTAGATGACACACATATTGAACATTGTGCTGGGGACATCTGCTTAATAATGCAAAAGGCCAAATAATGAATTAAGTGATTGCAGCTATAAAGTATGCAATATGGTCAATATATGCATTTGATGTTTGGCCAAATATTAGAAAGAGGAAGATGGTGATCAAAGCAGCAGTGGCCATGGAATTGCCGTTGGTGTCAGAAAGGGCTGCAGGGATATTTCAAACGATGGAGCTCCTGGGATTTTCTTGTACTGCAGTATCATGCAAAATACATCTTGGTGACAGCTGAAAACAGACACCTGTCCGGTAAACTTACGTATGTCCAAAAACACGGACAATCTCTAAAAGTCTGAAGCATAGGATACAAAAATCAATTTAGCATTTGCAACCTAATGGAAATAACTTGAAGGTTCTTTTTCTCTTCCAACATGACTGAACCCCTATCCACAAAGCCAGCTCTATAAAAGAACATGCAGGAGGCGTCTGATGTTGAGGAGTTCTCTTCAACCCTATTAAATACCTTTCTGATGAATAGGAATGCCCATTAAGAAGCAGATCCTCTTTATCATCGGTACTTGACCTCACATGGCTGGAAAAAACAGGGATGGCAATTCTTTATGGTCTATGGTTTAGAATAGGATGTCCAAAAAGCTCATTGATGTGATGGTCAGGTATCTCCAATCTGCTGGCCATATAGTGTTTGCTCAAGGGGGTCAAAAGAAGATAGTCACACTTGTTTAGGCAAATAGCTCTAAAAGAACGTAAGAATGCGTTATCCTGCTTGTCTGGTGGAGCTTCAAATTTATTGTCTTACAAGAAATACAAGAGGTCAATATTAGCTAGGTAATGCTGCCATGGCTTATATAGCTTCTCTATGGAAGAACGACAACCCCCCTAATGAAACTCAATGGTTTCATAGAGGACACCATTGCTCAATTTCACCTAACTTGGTTCGATCGGTCTCCCTCTATCAATTTTCATTGGAATACAAATCCCTAATGGTTTGGATCTGGGCCCCGATTCTCCTATAATTTACATATACATGTAGATATACATCAAAATGAAAAAAAAAATTAATTTACAATTGGGACTTTAAAGGCCGAATGAACTTACGTTCACAAATATTTGCTAATTATAAAACATTATGCTTTATTAAATACCCAAAAAATCACTGGCAATTAAAACTTAATTCAAAAAACAAGATGTTCCTGTTAGGGTCACCCTGAAGATGGGTGTCCCCTGTGGATATCGACACGTTTCATGGACTAATTCCGCTTCTTCAGGAAAAAGAACAGGGACATCTGATGTTTGTAGTTCGTGGGATCCCACCCACGCTAGGTAAAGACTGTATTAGAGAAAAACTATGAGGATTTAGAGTATATAACTCAAATAGTTCTGCATATTTGGTGGATAAACATAGACAAATGAATTCACATGAAACATTCAGAAGAATGACAACTGAAAATAATTGACCAATAGCTGAGAAATATTCCAAGTGCTGCTGTCCTCACCACCCAATGTGGGTGGAATCCCACATACTACAAACCCTGTTGTTTCCTGAAGAAGCGGAATTAGGCCGTGAAACGCTTCAGTATCCACAGGGGGCACCCATTTTCAGGGTGACTCTAACAGGAACATCTTGTATGGTGTTTGGTTTGCACGTTTTCTTAATTAAGTTTTAATTGTCAGTGATTTTATTGGTATTTATTAAAGCATACTATTTTGTAATTAGCATATATTTGTGAACGTAAACTCATTTGGGCTTTAAAGTCTCAATTGTAATTAAAATCTTTTTTGACCTTGATGTATTGACCTGTTGTATTAGGGATGTGGCCCGGATATGTCAAATAGAGTGTGTAGCACACTATCATTGTTTTTTACATATACATATATTTTTATTATACAGTGTTTATTTAGTATCAACATATTACGCAGCGCTGTACAAAGTCCAGTCATGTCACTAGCTGTGCCTCAAAGAGGCTCACAATCTAATGTCCCTACCATAGTCCTATGTTTTTATTAGTACAGTCTAAGATCAATTTTGGGGCAAAGTCAATTGACCTAACTGCATGTTTTTGGAATGTTGGAGGAAACCGGAGTACTCGGAAGAAACCCGCAAACACAGGGAGAACCTGCAAACTCCATGCAGATAGTGTCCTGGCTGAGATCCAAACTTGGAACCCAGCGCTGCAAAAGTCAGAGTACTAACCACTGAGCCACCGTGCTGCCAGTTGAGAAGTCAACTCCCAAATCCTCAGTTTCTTGGAGGATAGTTGTTTTCTGCAAGTATTATCTCCCTAAAAAAAAAAAAAACTTTTTAAAACTAGTTGGCAAACCATTGTACAGTTATTTTCATACTTTCTTTCACCTTCTAGGTTTTAATTAGTGATGGGTGATTACTTCAATACTGGATTGTGTAATCTCATGCTCTTCGTTGCGGTTGGTACAGGTATTTCTTGCTTGTAATCCTTTGTTACTTCTCTATTACAGTAGATTATTATTCGCTGTATCCTTAGGCTATGTACACGTCAGATGATTCTCTTCTGATACCAACAGTCGGTCTCATCTTGGGAGCGAATCTGATATGTGCACAGAGGTCGCCTGAGGTCGTTTTTGAATCGGATCCATGAGCAAACTACTGTAATACAAGTCAAGAGAAAAGAGCTCGGCGGGATGCCGCTCGCTCGTTCTCCCGCCTCCCCTCTCTATAGAACAGACCGGAGCTGTGTGTACAGCGCTTGTTTATCTGTCACTGGAAACAATCATGAAAGATCGTTTCCAGCTAAATTGAGCGTGTGTATGCAGCCTTTTTTTTCTTTTTCATTTCTTGTATCATTCGGACCTAAAAATATAGAATAAAATTAAAAAATGGTGGTAGGGGTCAGTAGAAGTTGGAAAAATGTTGCCCAGTTTATTCAACCTCGTTGATCAGAATTTGACACGGACCTCACAAATATATGAATCATTCGTTGTTTGTGTGAAGGGTTCTGGCTAGTGGTATGACGACGCACCAAGCATGTTCTTGGTGAATACGCACAGCAGAAAAAATGAGTTTGAAACAGACAGGTTTTGACGGTCACAATAAAGTGCAGGTTTCTAATTTTACTTGGTATATGTCAAATAGAAAAAAAAAGTATATAGTGTAATACAAGTTAGATTCCAATATACACAACCAGCGTATTTTGTGAGCCCATAAATCCAGAATAAAGTCCTGATGCCCTATCGGTTTCACCTGAATAGGCTTCTTCAGCGGTTTTCAAAATAAGAGACACGTCATGAGAACGGTTGGCGTTAAAAACCCACAGGAAATCAGAGCACTGCTTCTGCCCATCTGTACCCCTTTATTGGCTCTGAATAACTTACCAAACCAACTTACCAAATACAATGGGTGCTTCATTCCAACCATAATATACCCACAACACCACACAAGTTATTTAAAATGTGTTTATTACCAAAATACAATATGAAAGTCCTTATGTGACAAACTTTTGTAAAGCAAAATAAATTATTCTAACATCTTACAGTATCTGTAAAAGGTAGTTGAAATACTAAAGGATACGCCTCCTTTCTCCATACAGTCTATCCTGAATACAGCAACATTCCTATATGTTAAGGCATGCACAGCTGAAATATTTGGAAGGGGGGTGAAGAATATACAATAGGACAATGTGAGAAGCCATGACAGTCTGTTGTCAGTTTTTTTTTTAAAGCAGAGAACTTTGGCTTTACAAATAATACAAAAATTAGTGTTACATAATAAATGTAAAATAACCGAACCCTATAGATGCTATTAAGCAATGAAATTCCAAGGAGCACCAATGCTTTATTTTTAAGGATGAGTTATGGAAATAGAAAAAAAAAAAAAGAAAGGTCCTTATCAGAGAAATGTATCCGACCATCCTTATTGACAGATAAAAGAACGAAAAATGTCTGTAGCCATTTACTTTAGCCAAGATTTCCAAGCAAAGTGAGATATAAGCAAATGAAAATATCCTGTGTGTGGCCCCTTATCTTACGAGTTCATGCTCGTAGGAAAGTCACAAAGGGGTTTGCAAGAATATGAATATTCAAGGTAGCATAAGACTAAATGAAAAACTTGAGAAGAGTCCCGTCCCAGTAAAAAGAGTCCCGGTCTACACACAATCCCAGAGAATCCATGGTGGGTGCACGGTTGGCACTTTATAAAAAAAATCTGAAGGAAACCAGCACCCCAGAGACCAGGCAAACTACAAATTTACAGGACTGAACATTGGAAACACGCAAATTTCCTTTTCTAAGTCATCAAGTCAGAACTGTTCTGTCTTGAAAAAGGAATTTTTTTTGCTTCCAATACATCATGTTGGTGTCATATGAAGGTTCTTAAGTTGGTCTGTGTGCCTGTTAGAAAATTTGACTATATTGGATCACCAATAATAATGTTAAATGTCCTAATAACAAACATCACCAGGAATTGAATAAAAAGTAAAATAGGAAAAATGTAAATCTAGAGTTTGCACGAGAACAGCAATTTTTTATTAAGTGATTTTCCCACAAACATACTGTCACTTCCTGCTGAGTTTGGACAAGAAGGAAAATCAAAATGAGAGAAACCCCCAAAAAACCAACCGCAGTTTCACCAACTTCCTTACTCAAGGTTTTACTTTTTCCAATAGATTTTTGTTTTTTTTTGGGCAGGGTTACAAACACACACAGTAGAACCAGGAGAAGCAAAAGAAAACAATAGCATTTGAACTGCTGCGCTGTTTTGCCTGCTGCTTGAACGGAGCTGCATGGCCCACTACATACAGGTACATTTTTGGCTAAGATGGAGACCTAGCGGGAGTCAGAACTACCTAACTAGTGACTACTTTCAGCCACGCCGAAAGAGTCCAAAATGTGCACAGGAAAATCGGCTCATTAAAGCAAAATGGAACTGAACAGGAAAAAGAAAATCATTGCTCTAACAACAAGGACTGCAATTTTCCCTGCACTGTTACTGACTAAACACCTAATGAGTAATAGAAGTCGATACACACAATTAAATATTAACATAATATGCACGTAAAAAAAATTGTGTTCTAAATTAAACTAAGTTATGAATCTAAAAAAATACAATGCAAATAAAAAAATATTTGACAAATCAACTCTTTATGAAAGGCTAAACAACAACACAAAGTTATATATAACTGTGGTATGGGTGACCTAGAAAATAAAAATGTGCTATTGTTAGGAGACTTTAGCTTTTGCTAGGGTCATTGGATGCATGGATCTAAAAGTTCTGCACTGATGCAGAATGATTTTCATTAACTGAAACAATGTTTTGTGGTGGTCTTGGCTGTAAATCCGAAACGACAGTCGCACACCGACATTTTAAGATCCACTGTGCTAGATCACTAAATGACCAATGGTGGGCAACAGCCATTGGGGAAGAGTATGTGGAATGCTGCTGGTCCGCTGCACCATTCCTCCCATAGAGAAGAGGAGCTTCTCAGCAGTATTCAGTCCATCTGTACTGTGCTCGTTGGAAACAATCACCAATAATTTAAAACATTTATTGGACGACAGAACTCAATTTAAGAAAAGAATTGGCGCATCTGCCATGGAACTAACACCACTGCCAAGAGCCAGGCAATGGAGCCCTTAAGCCTTGGCTGTAACCAGTGAGTTTCCCAAAGAATGCATTGATGGAATATTTGACAGATCAAGCAAGAGAAGGATTCACCGTCAGTGCCAACTTATAACTGTAGTACAAGTTTCAGGCAGAATGTCCCTCTGTTATATAACCTCCCCTGTAAAATCCGTACATCACCATTCCCAATAAACACAAGCAGGCCAATATTATTTTAGGCTGTCCTTTCCATTTTTGGAAGGCTTGCTAGTTATTGTTTGGTGTTTCTCGTTCTGAGTTTGTAATGACATACTGGATCTGCAAATGTGAACATGCAGAACAGATTAACCTTGCACCAATGTATTAGTTGCAAATTTCTTCAAATAGAATTGCTTCAGTGCAAAGTGACAGGTACCCTTCTAACCCACTGATACTCAACCCCTGTGGTTTTCACAGCCTGCAGATCTACACCTTTCTGTGACCCCTCAGAACCTCCATTCAGCCCAGACCATGAATGAGCATTAGCCCACAAGGGGGATTCCATCCATTCACCCATCCCTCTTCCTAGGCACCTAGTACTGTTCCTGAACCTAAGGCCTGAACTATACCAGGATTACAGAACGGTGCAGAGACTTAGAGACAGTTGATTCAGAGTACTAACAATCTCACTCATTTGTACAGTGCAGGTAACAAAAAGTTAAACTTACTTCAAAACATCAGGCATGGTTTTATTACAGAAATAGACAGGTGATGTCATCCCAGTTCTTCCATACAAGAAAATTTATATTAACATGCCTTGACCATCTTCACCCATGAAAAAGCGCACAGCTTGCTGAAGAATCCTTGTCATTCTGCACACTTCCACATATTAAATGCCTGCTACACTTGTAGGTCTTTACTGTGTCCTGTATTGATGTAAGGGCCAGTAAAAGACACCACAGTGGGCAGAAAGAAATTGCTGGAGGTGTAGAATGCTACAGACACTTGAGCAAGCCATTAGACAAGAACATTTTCTTCAAATTTTGCACCCACAGGCCAGCCAGTTCCACACCAACGGGATATTTCCCCCTTCTGATCAAGTGTGAACATGACTCGGAGGATGATCGGTCCACGTGATCAGGAAAATGTTCTATGAATGGAGAATTGCACAGTTCTTGCTATGAGTAAACAACGGGCCACTGAAGTTTACACCAGGCCAGCAACCCATTTTCACCACATGGCTCCCCTGCCAATGTCACGAGTGAGGTTGAAGGAACTCTGAAACAGAGACCGATGCTCTGTTTTATGAAATATTCAAAAAAACATTTACAGAGAATCCGACTCCTATAATATTATATCCCACCACTTCAGTTCATATAAGCAATCAATACTACAGACCCAATTCTAAAGTAAAACCCAATTCTTGCACTTATAAACCATGATTGTAAAGCCACAGACCTTGCACACAGCAGTCAATATTCTCACATAATTTTCTCTGAATTATCCTTTGCTCCCCTATCCCTTACATCACAATCAAGTCGAGAGCAGTTCATCTGGAAATAGCACCAGTGATACAATGTGCCAGCCGAATCCGCTGACAAATCTGTCCTGAAAACACGTATAAATACTCAATAAATACGTAAGAAAAATAACACACCTCGCATTTTAACGCTAAAAAAATAGATATCTAAAAAGGATTACACAAAAAAAAAATGCTATAAATGGTTAACTGTACAGTTTAGCAGTTTTGTAACTTTTAATGTAATTTTTTTTTTAATTAAACGCATCCTAACCATCTTCTACGCTTCCAGTTTCAAAAGTATGCAAATTATACTTTTTATTTGGAAAAAAACATGTTGTCCATAAAACGTATGGCAGCCTTATTCAGCAAAGTAGTAACGAGAGCAAGTAGAGGAATAACCTTCAAGAAGTCAGCCCAGTACAAGAGCAAAGTTCAAGATGGTTTGTTCTGATTTGGCCTTGGTAAGTATAAACCATGTACACCAAATGGTAAAAAGTTTGTTTACACCTGACCATCACACCTAAATAATTCTTTTGAACGTTCCATTCTAAAACTATGATTACGGTTTTTGCTTTCTGCTTCTCCCCTGTAGAGTTTCCACAAAATTTTGGCTTTTGTCTATATTCCTATTTCCGAGATCAGGTACTGATGCTTTGGATAAGAAAACCTTGCAAATAATTGGCAATCCAATCCAGGGCTCAGCAGGCCATTTCAGTTACCCCACATCAAACTAGTCATACCATATCTTTATGGAGCTGCCTTTTTATTCAGGGGTAGTCATGCTGGAACAGTCTGCAAGGGTCTTCACCATACTGTTGCCCCAAGGTTGGAAGCAGGTATCATTTCTGGTGTCACCTGGTTAAAGTACATTTTCTATATATTTCAATAGAGGAACCACTGAACAGCAACAAACTTATCCATGCAAGACAGCACATGAATGTCAAACTATGGTTACTTAAAACCAAATTGAAGTCTCAGTCTAAATTCTGGACCAAAGAAAAAAAAAATTGGGGAGCAGCAAAACCAGAGGGTGTCTATGTCTCATTCTGCTTATATATGTTATATTCCAGCCAAGAAGAACCTTGCTTGGATGTATTCTGTAGAGAAGGGCATGTGTGCTATCTAAAGGCATAATACACACAAGCAGATCTGCTGTGCACTTTGCATAAGACTACCAAAAGCATTTTCCTCATTGGCAATTGATCAGTCGAAAGTCACATCTGCATACGTGTACGATATTCTGTCCTTCCAATCGAGTTTTTTCACAAGGAAGTGGTTAGAAAGGGTTCACACATGCAACGTGTACATTCCACTAATATTAACCAACAGCAACATACAAATGGAAACCCAAAAACTAGTGGCTCACGATTGGTTGACTGCGGATTTTCCTTCAAATTCACCTCAGATATGATCTGAAACCTGATCAGAAGCTAAAGTCGGCTCTTGTGTACTATGCATTAGTCCCTAATCGATACGACACGCTGCCTTATACACCTTATTGTCATTTAAGCGGAGGCTTCAGTTAGGCTATAATTTGCTAGCAGAACACATCAAGAAATATTTTATGTTCCCTTTCTGTCAGATAAAGTGTTATAAGTGCAACTGTTACTAAAAAGTTAATTACCAAAGTGCTATGAGTTTTTTTTTTTTCTTGAATTAAGTCGATGTGTCCTGTAATAGGCTTAAAAAAGCATTTCACTCAATTCTGCCCAGTCTTCTAAGTGTGCCTAATACAGATACCTGTTCCATTGCATTCTCTATATACAGAAAACGCATGTGACACCAGAAGTTTAGATAAAAAAAACAAAGATTAGCAGAACCTCCCATCTGGGCTGCTAAAAAGCTGTAAATACATATTCTTGCAACTTTCCATGCTATTTCCACTTAAAACTGGAAAATTATCTTTTTGGGTAAAGTTCTATAAAGGGGTTCTACCAATCAGCACATATCTCTGGCTTTGAGCTAGGATGCGTTCAACGTTTTTATTTTTCAAAAAGTGTTAACAAAACTGCAAAGACTACAGCAGCTATTCCAACTACAGAGGCTTGTCAGATATTATCTGCTTTAGGACCTGTGTCGATGATTTTTTGTAAAATCTGCTTAAAGCAGGTTGGAAGGAGATCAACTGGACCTATACATGAATTCTTAATGATCCCAGAAGTGTCTTGACACAGGCACTTAAAGGCTGCTTAAACCATAAGCAAGAGATAGCTGCAGATGTAGGAGACAAAACACCTTAAATACTAGCTAGCATATACATGGGAAAAAAAAATAAGATTATAAAACATAATCTGCCCAGTGGTTATAGGCAGCTTTTATGAAAGAGATACATTTCTGTTTTTTTTTTTTTTAATATTATTACAAATTAGAAAACTGTTAGAAAATTATACATGAATCTACAGGACCAGTGATTGTGAAGTTCACCAGTACCACGAGGCATCAATGCTAAACACTTCATATAATGAATACAATTATATACACAGCTAAAGCACCAGGAAACAGATTCTCACCACCTTTTCTGCAATGAGATTTTACCTGCTTTCTTTTCAGACACTATAGCACAATAAGTGAAACAATCCTGTTAAGGAAGAGTTCTGCTTAAGCATTATTCAACCCAACACAACATAAGCTTGTTGAAAATTCAGGGAAAATTATCCCTTTATAGGAAAAATTATTTGGGGTTATTCAATATCCATGTTTCTACCAAATAAAAGCATTTAAAACTCAAGAATTAGGAACTTAATTAGAATAAGTTTGTTTACATGATGCAACAGGAGATTTGTGCTGTCTTCATGGTAATAAAATCACGCTCCTGTTACAATTACCTGACAGTTAGTTGGAGTCTGCACTGATCTGTTGATTGGCTGCCCAGGCACAGGTATGCCCATGTGATATAAAAGCAGAAAGGTCATCTAGATCGGAAGGGAGATCAAGACCACTGTCAGGTTACTGTAAGGAAAGAGGTGAATCATTTGTGCATTTAAGGCTAGAGTGCCTTTGTTTTAAACCCTCATTGCAATGAAGGAATTTGAAAGGCCTAAATTGGAACTACAGTCCTGTTTTAAACAATGGCAATTCAGGCAGGTGGTTATTGCAGAAAGGGACAGGCAATGTCCCTTTTGCAATAATTGTTCTTACCTGCTTGATCGCTGCCCAGCTGTCACATTTTGCTTAGCAAAATAAGCCTTGGTAGCAAAGATAACCCAGCAATCCCAACTTCCACTTGCAGGTGCCGGACCTTTAACTCCCACGTGCCTGGGTGGGCGTTGTGTCGTCCTGACATGAGCAATATATAAAGTCATCATAAAAAAATTAGCATCTATTGCCTTTCTTTCAATGTAAAGGGGCTACTAGATGGTACGAATTATATAGCAAATATATGGTCGGTAACACCTTTAGAAAATACATGATATGGATGACAGAGATGCAGAACTTTATACCTGGCTTCTGTGCTCTCCTCTGAGACAAGCCATGATTTGCCTGGTTTTCCAGAGCAACTTATTTAAAGTTCCATTTTTAGGAACCCATGATCAAGCAGGTCGTTATTGCAGAAAGGGACAGATGGTGTCTCTTCTGCAAAAAATCCCTCTAGGTATCTGTCAAAAGCTGAGCATGTGGTTAGCTTTGATAGCCAGGATACCCCGCAATCTCAGCTTTCCTTGCGTGTGCCAGGAATGAACGAACACGCATGTAGGAGCTACGTCATCCTTTCCTGGCAATCCAAGATGGACAAAGATTGTGTAGGGGAAGAAAAAAAAATAATGGCAGCTTCCTGAGAGGGAAAGTGATAAGCTTGGGTTTAGTTCCACTTTGTTGTGAAATATATTTGCTCATACTGACAGCATAGGCAAGTAATGCAAGCTGTACTTTTGGCTGAATGTTTTGTTTTTACAAGGCTTTTGAAACCCCCAGTGCACTAAATATCTTCCAAAAAACCCACTAAAAAAGAACGTTTTTTTTGGCTAGATTGATTAGTGCTAAAATGACTTAACCAATGGTTAATGCATATCAGCTTTGTAATATCCCAATTTAAAGATATAAGCAAGCTGTATCCCTGCTACACAACTGAGGTCTTCCCTGTCCTTCTCTGCTCCAGTAAGCTGCCCAAAAACCTCCACCAGCCCACAGTGCCACATTTTAAATTAGCTGTTCTGCAGCCTTCTCACAGGGAACGGCAATGCTACGGACCAATGGGTCCTGCTGAGGTAAACATGGGCTGAAAGAGAACATCTAATTGGAACTGAGCACAGAACACTCCTGTTGCTGTGCCTTCCCTATCCAATTAAACTGTGAGGGTAGGGAGGTGGCCAAGCTGCATTACTTATCTGCAGCAGAGAAAAGATTAGTCACCTGACACCTGTGCCAACAAGGCCGACTTGGAAAAAAATACAAATCCTTTTGCAGGCATTTTTATCCTCATGTAAGTATTGTTTAAACAGCCCATTTGATTTAGCCTTTGCTTGGTTAAGCCAATGGTCTGGTTCCAGAATACTCAGAGCTGATACAGAACAATGGCCAACAATGTAGCTCTTTGAACGCTCACTGAACACATTGGGACGTGCATCAATAAAGAGATCATAATATTAAAAATTGTGTAAAGTCTCCGTGTTCCTACGCCATAAGTTCCACTTGTATTATTTATCAATACCCCTTTGTTTTATAAAATAAAGTACACATCACACTGGGTTATTAAAAAACTATCACACAAAACAGCAAAAAAAAAAAAAAAAAATTAAATTCCCTCAAAACAAGTTTTGCCTGCAAATATCTCATCCTTAAATAACGGAAAAAAATAGAGCTATTTCCAACTCCTCCAAATAAAAAAATAAACTTTAAAATTGGCTAAACATGAGAGTATTAACAAATCCCCCAATCATATGCAATTATTTATTCCATTTGAATTAATTCAGGAGACGCTGTGCCACATTACTTAAGGAGACCTTATGAGCTGGGTAGCTTCGAGTTTGTAACTCACTGTGTTTGGCGGTTCCAGCACAGCCCGGCATTGAGCCTATTAAGTCTTATGCTAGTCATACACAAATCATCTATAGTTTGATGTTTAATTTAACATGATCAACCTCTAATCGAAAATCAGTTCCTTGTACTACTGCACATCCCTATCTGTGTACGTTCTATCAGGAGAAAACTGCACTGAAGAGAAGTGTGCATGCTCCCAGATTTAATCTAATTGATTTACAAGTCTCAGAAAAAACTCTCAGATATTTATAAGGTTAATGGAAATATTTTGATCAGACTGATCAAGAATCTTTGATATTCAGTGTAAAATTTAATTAGTCACATTATAGCTTGAGTCAATTTTTCCTGTTTGATCGTGTATGGCTGGCCTAACCCATGCACACAAACTGGAGCTTGACAGGGGACACAGCATGTGACAAGAGCCTGCAGTGCTAACCAAAAGCAACCTGTGAAGACAGCTAAACCAGTCGACAATGAACTCATGCATTCATTAATTTAGCACAGTTGATGTGTTTCCCAAACTTCAAGGCAGTGATTACTTGTTGCCTGGAGTTACTCCTTAAATAATAAAACTTGGGTTGGGGAAAAAAAAGTGCTTATACAATCGGTTTCTTGTGACAAACAGTACCTTTTTCTCTCTATAGTGCGCACCCTGTATTTAAAGACATATAATAAGTTACAGAATCCACAAGACATCTGCATCTCAGGCCTAGGAGATGCACAGGCCCATATTCAGGATGTGGATTCGGACTTGTTCAATATGATGTTGATGATTTCTCCTTCGTGTGCTTTCATGTGTTCCATCAAAAGTTCCTTACTTGTTGACTCGAACCCACAAATGCAACAGCAAAAGAGCAGAACGCACAGCTCGGTCCCAGGCCTTATCTGGCTTTGTAGTTTATCGGTACTGCACAGGCTACCTTGTGACACACTGACATTTTGGTTCTCAACATAACTCGAAGCTTCTGCAGCTGGGCGACTTGCTGAGGTGAGTGTGTCATTGTCCGCTGCTGTGGATGAGTCTTCCTGTGTGTTTTTCTTCAAAGAATCTGGCTGAGGCCTAAAAAAGATAGTTTACCATAAAAATGATGCAGCAGATCGTAGCGTCCAATAAAGAAGAGATATCAATAAACAAAATTCAGTGCAAAGTTCTTTTTATGCAGCAGATCCTAGATTCCAATAAAGAAGAAAAAGATGATTCATGATGAAAATGTTGAAGGGCTTGGCTACTAAATCAAAGCCCTTTAGCTTGTCAGCACTTAACTATAACTATCTCTGCTAACTACTTTCCTAATTGATAGCACTGTTGCAAAACCCTCCCACTGTGAGCAGCAGTGTCTATAAGGGGGAAGCCAATGATACACAAATGGAGGACATGGAAGGTAATGCAAATTTTATTTGTCTTTAAGGCTTAAACATAGTATAGTAACTGGATTTAGTACTTGTTTAGGCTGTTATACAGAATCTTCTACTTGCACAATAAATAAGAGGTACCAACACATTTTGGGAGTTGAGGTTGTATTATGTGTCCCAATCGTAGATGGTCTTTGGAAGTGGTGGTTCTCCACCCCACACTGAACTAAAAAAAAAAAAAAAAACCTGGACATTTGCTAAAGATAGACATTATAGAGTTTGCAGGGAAAGGATAACTACACCGAAAGTGAGAACTTTTTTTTATTTTAAAGTGCAATTGCAGCTTGACTACTGATTTTACGTACCGAGTGCTCTGTGACATGGCCTCATTGATGGCTTTGTTTACTTGCTCGTAGTTGTAGTTCTGGTCACTGGCATGCTTCCACATGTGCGATTTTAAAGATGGAGGGTGACTGCACACATAACCACATAGTGAGCACCTAGCAAAACACGAAGGGAGACATTTGTCAGGCAAATCAGTAACACAATCTAAAACAAACCAGGCTGCATTCAATTTAGCAAAGTATATTGAGATTTAGCACTAAAGATGGGACAAATTTATACTTGAAATAGTTTAAAGATGCTACAAAAGACTAGAAATCAAAATATCAATAAGTTGATTCCTTATTCGGTTTCCTAAAGGTAAAAACACAAAGAAACAAATCAGAACAAGCAACAAAAATGGTCACATACCTATATGGCTTGTCGGAAGTATGAATTCTTATGTGATTTCGAACGCCAACATATGTAGGACTGGTATAGCTGCAGATGTCACACCGATACACCTTCGACATGCTGGATTTGTTACCTGGAGTTACAACGTAACAAGTCATGTAAATGTGTATTGTGTTAGGGCAGCACTCAGCTTTTTAATTCGGATCTGCACTTTTTAAAGCATCATGCGACGTGCCAGAATCATTGGAGGGCTATTACCGCAACACAAATTTTTAAGTGGGTGCTTAAAGTAAACTTGCACTTTGCCCACTTGGCCATTAAAAAAAATTAGCAGGAAGCCCTGGCTCAACACCAAGATGCTAGCTAGGCAATGTCTGCCTGCCACCACATGACTGTATAAAATGCATAAATACCATATTACCGAACACCATTCTTTCATATAGGAAGGATGAAAGAGTCATGTGCCCCCCATACCCATAAATATCAAGTGTTTCTCTTCAGCTTAAGCTATGTACACACATTACATTTTTGTCATTGGAAAGGATCTTTCACAATCCTTTCCAGCGACAAAAGACTGAAAGATGCATGAATGAGCGCTGTAAATACAGCACCGTTCTGCTCTACCCTGCTGCACTCTCTCCCCTTTACTTGCATCACTGTTGTTCGTGGAGCTTCCAGGACGGATCCATGAACGACGTCAGACGGCCGCTATACACACACATCAGATTTTAGTCCACTACTAGCCCTGAGGCATTAAGTGTACGAGAATTATCTGACATGTGTACATAACCAGAAGCATGCAGGGGAAAGCCTGATCAGATATTTTTAATGCAGTCTCAGACCTATTTATGTTTGTAAAAGTCAAGACTGCAATTGTAGACAACTCTTCTTGGCCTCAGTTAACCCACCTGGCTGTATTCCCGAGTTTGGCTCGGAGTTACCAAAAGCGGCAACCCCGAGCCACACTCGGGGTAGCATTGTAAAAGATCCTACCTGCTCCCCACTATCCAGCGGCGTCCTCCAGCAATGCTGGCCCACTTGTGTCCCCTTGCATCGCATTCCCGGTGTGATCGTTGGAATGCGTGACGCGTCGCTACGCTGCTGAGGCGTGGCCTGGCGGGAAATTTAAAAGCAGATTACATTGTAATCTGCTTTTAACACATTGATCACAGTAATAAAGCGATAAAAAATAAATGCAAATAATAAATACTAATTTAACAATATTATTGCACCCTTGTTTGGACAGATTTCAGTATTTTTGATTTGATTAAATTATTAAATTTTTTATTATATTTTATAATTTTTAATAATTGTTATATTATAATTTATGATTTGTGTTTCAAACTTTATCATAGCTGGGAGTTATTCATAACAATTACAGGCCTGCAATATTAAACAACAAATTTCCATGCAATGTACAATGCACTGCTTTTGACTTGAAAATTATTGACATAATGCCAGAAAGGTTAAATGAAATATTTTAGTGAACATACCACCTTCCAGAGAAAATTGCTCTTCCGCCTCCTCTGTACAGAGCTGCGTGTCATCATTTGTAGAAGACCCAGAGTCCAAATGTTTGCGATGCTCCCTCTCGTGAGTCCTCAACTGGCTCTGTAAAAGGTGACATTAAGTCAACATAGAAAAGTTTACAACATTCTAGGAGTGATTGACGATGCCAACAAAAACATATTGTAGAAATGTGTGGAATGTTACAACTACTTAGCAGCATCCGAGTAAACACAAGGCTCTTTTTAAAACAGATTTGGTCTTGTACAGCAATCTCCTAGCAAGAAAACAGTACTATACACACAAGGCCTTGGGATGAAAAAGAAATATTTGACAAAAGGAAAAGAAATACCAGAAAGCAGTTTAAAAAAATGCTATAAAAAGTTCCAACTTTTTTTTTTTAATAAAATCTTCGCCTCACAAAGATTGAATACAGGATGCACTCATGTCACAAGATATCCTTAGCATTAACACAGTGTTTTTCAACCCTATTACCATAGGAGAACCCTTGAAATAACTTTCAGGTCAGCAAGGAACCCCCTCTATAAATACTATATTTACAGCTCACATTACACTAGTGTGGTCAGTGAAAAGAATACAAATAGCCAAAAAGATCATTGGTGTCAGTTAAACAGACCTGAGGGGCACAAATTGCTCATTGTTCGACGAACCCCTAGAAAAGCCCTGGAGGAACCCTGGTTGAGAAACACTAAGTGTGCAAGTTTTGCATTTGTATCAGTAAATGTTTGATACCTAATACAGTATGAAGTACTCAGTGCTTTTACTAGGGTGACAACGCTATCCCACTAGCTTCTAATGCTACAGGAACATTGCAAACTTCAAATACAGACAGCCATGCTTTCATGCAATCGCTGCAGTTTATACTTCTTGCTGATTGGTTAATAGTTGCACTGACCATTGATAAGTCAATACTGGGCCTTCCAAACTTCAGTGATATTACCCTTTTCATAATCCAGGCCTTCAAGGACTGAAAATTGAATATACAAATTGAAAGAGGTATTTAACTGGTTACCTCATATCAAAACCCAAACTTGAATACCTTATTCTTGTAAACTACTCTGCATTGCTATGTAATACAGGGTTCAAACATTGTGCATAATATAAAAAGGAGTTTCCTTGGCACTACTATGACTCTCTGCAATATCCCAATCGGAGCAATAAAGGTTGTTCTGTAAAATTTGGAATCCTCAGCATCTTTCTGACTTCCCCTATTGGTGCTGCTGGTCATATACTTGTGTTATTTCACAGCATGAGCTACTGACTGAAGTGGAAACGCATAGCCGATTTAAACAGGAATGGTGACATGGGGAACAGTTTCATCACATTTTGTGACTAGGAACTGTCAGCAATGACAAAGTTGATCCCAGGGCATTAGAGCAACCCCTCCACTGCGCCCTATCTAACCACTGGGGAAGGGGGACACTTTACTCTCCTAAAGCCATGTTCATGTAATACTCCAACTACCTTAAAACTTTCTGGTCGGTCCTTCCTCAGGTGTCCATGTCACTGGCCTGCTTGATGTGGACGCTTCCTAGAGGCTGTCTGTAGTGAGGACCTTTTCTGAATGGGCCAGAAAATAATGTCACCATTGCAGCTTGGGAATCATTGCAGTAACGGGTAACAAATCCCTCGACAAAAAATGTCAAGAGACCAGCATTGCAGATTTAAGCGAATATACTTTTCTATAGTTCCTAAGACATGGTTGGAAATTTTGGGAAAGGTTAAAGGGGGATGGGAGAAGACAATCATGGAAAATTTTCCCAGGGATAGGTTTTAAGATAAAACTCAAATTTTGATGTATCTTGGGGGTTTTCTTGATACTAAACACAATTTACTGATAATAAAAAGCATTAAAGAGCGAACAAACGCTATCTACCTTGTAATAGAAGGATTCATTGCAATGTTTGCACTCATATTTGATCGCCTTGCAATGATTGATCATGTGGTTTTCCAGGTCCCCGCTATTTTCGGCTATGTGCTCACAAATTGGGCACTGGTAGGGCTGTCTCTGCCGATGAACACGCAAGTGCTGCTTAATGTAACCTTTATTGTCACTCGTGTAATGGCAGAGGCGGCATCGGTAAGGGCGTTCAGCGCGAGGTAAATACTCCACAAGGCTATTGTTGGAGCCGAGGTCACTGTTGTTTTCGCTCTGGGCATTGTCCTGTAACTCTTTTAGAATGTCATCATCTGAAGCATTCTGATCAGTCCTTTCCCTCAGCTTCTCAATCACTTTGAGTAAAGATGTGCTTATCCCAGTTTTTATTGGGGCTGGTGTCAACTCGCTTTTCACTTTTGTCTCTTTCTGGTTAAGAACATTTACATCCTCTGGGACCTTTGAGGCTTCCACCCTAGGAGAAGCACGGTAGGTCTTTTCACCACCTCGTTGCCCAGTGTCTGGATCTACAGAATTTGGTTCATGAATAGGCCGTAGGCTAGATTTGGGACATTCCACCACTTGGATGGGCATAGTTACCAGTGCCTCAGCAGCCAACGAATGAAGCCTCAGACACTCAGAGTTCGTCCTCCTCCGAACTGGTGGTGAATTCTCATCGGATACTCCAAAATCCGAGCTGTTCTTCCCAGAGTTACTCCATCCAATGATAATTTCTTCGCTTTCTACCACATTTTTATCAACATGATAAAGTTCAGCAGACCCACCAAGTTGGGAATCAAGTTTCTTTTTGACTTCAGCATCTGCATTTAACAGAAAAGGTTTCTGTGAACTAGTCTCTTCAGCATTGGGTAGGCGTTCTACAATAACATTCATATGCCCCTTTGTGTTTTGGCTGCAGCTAATTATTTTCTGAGCTGAAGAGAGCAGGCTCTCCCTGAGCAAGCTGTCTTGATCGGCCTCTGATGTTGCATCATCAACTACAACTACTTCCGTCACGGGAGCTGGGTCGGTCGACTGGCTTAAAGTTTCTGTTTCTTTGACTGGAACCTCCTTTGGCACCATGCTGTGTTCCTGTGCATTGGAGCACTGCACATTCTGCTTGACTTCAGTGTTTTCAGATAGCACAGACTCACTTCCTTGAGGAGTGTGTGCAACGGTTGAATCTGGTAGTCCGGCAGACTCGTTCTCCTCCTCAAATATGGGGTAGGAGCAGTCAACCTCACCCGCGTGCTTCCAAGCATGAGTTTTTAACATTCGCTGTTGGCCACAGGTATAGCGACAGATCAGGCAGCGGTAAAGTCCATAGGCTTCATAGGCGTACCATTTTTTTCTTGCTGGCTCTGGTGCATTTGGACTGACTAGCTTGTCTTCCTGTGGTTGGTCTTTAACCTGTGAAGGTGCAGTGACTTCGTTTTCACAGTGTGTTTTAATATGAATTTCAAGATCACTGTGGGATTTAAATGTCAAGTGGCACTCTGAGCACATTAAGATTATTTCATTTTGCTGTCCGTGAATTTTCACATGGGCTGTGAGCGTCTCAAAGGAAGGCGAGATAAACCTGCAAAGGCTGCACTGGTAGAACATGACTTTCCTGCCGCTTGCTGCAGGGCTCTCTATCATACTGGTTGTAGTCTCTTCCTTGGGCCTTTTAGGGCAAACTTCAGTTGGGTCAGGCATCTTGGACACAGGCTCCACCTTTGTCTGTTCTGTGGGGTAGGTACGTGTCTGTTCTGCAGGATAGGAGCGTTTTTTCCCTTCAAGATGCCTAGCGTTCCCCTCACTCTTTACCATCGCCGTAAGCTTTTGGATTACATTAATTAAGGGGTCATTGCGCTTTTGTTTCATCTCTGGCTTTGTATTATTCTTTGCATCTTGAGTCACCAGATCACCTGACCTAGTGTCAACTTCTGGCTTCTGAATGCCAACACTTTCCTTGTTTTCCATCACACCTAAAAATTAAAGAAATAGAATGTGTTAAAAAAAATAAAACTGAAAAACAAGTATATGTCCACCTAAATTTCTTTTTTTTTCTAAAAGCAAAAACTCTTTACCATCAATGGACAGTACAGGCAGTATCTATATATTTGTTGTGTGCAGAATCTTTAAAAGTTCAAAGTCTTTAGGAACAATCTGCATTCCAAAGGCTCTGATATGCACAAGGGACCCCATTCTACAACCATGGTAGAGCATTCTATTCCTAAACATATAAGTATACATTATATAGACCTCGCCATACAGTAACTAAAGGTTTGCTCGACACAATTTATGTGAAAATTTAATTAAATTTTCTTTTCCCAATTCCTTTCTCAATGAACTACCACAGAAGTGTTCAGGGTGAGCATGCATGCGTGCTCACAATACAGCTTCTCAGCACAAAATCATGTGACATTGGGCTGCAAACCCTTTTAGGGATTACATAAAGCAAATTACAGGTAGATTCAGATATTGAGACTCTATTGTAGTCCACTGATTTCCAACAGGCTTAAACAGATTGCAGAGAAATCTTCTGAGCCTGCAATTTCACCTAAATCCTAATTCTAGAAAAAGCAAACATTGTCTAAATATAATGTGCATTCTTACTCAGTTCATGGTTTACTTTCTGTATTTTTTCCATATCTGTTTACTTTTACTTCTTTACAAAAGCTTTCCCTAATAAAGACCGGTTATTGCTGCCTATTCTTGTGCAATTTGACATGTGGGTCACCCACAGCTTTGCTCTGTGCATGGTCCTTTCAAGGTAAAATCTGGGTTTGCAAAGGCATTTGGAGCACAACAACTGCATTTATATCCTTCGTGGCTGTTAAAATAAAGTTTGTGTGCCCAGGAGGATTTATTATAGCACCAACATATTACAGAGCGCAATCCAATAAATAGGGGTTGTAATAATAGACAGATACAGACAGTGACACGGGAGGAGAGGAGCCTGCCCTGAAGAGCTTACAATCTATGAGGTGGGGGAAGTATCACACAATAGGAGAGGGGATATGGAAGTAGTGTGGGTTTTAGGATACAGAAGATGTGTGAACAAGTTAAAAAAAAAGAGTACTCAAAACCCATCTTTTCAAAGGAGCAGAAAGTAGGAGCAAGCCTAATAGGACGTGGAAGCCCATCCCAAAGAGTCAGGGCAGCTCTAGAAAAGTCTTGGAGCCGTGCGTGTGATGAGGTTACGAGTGAGGAAGTTAATAGTAGGATTCAGCAAAAGGCATTACACAGCCAGCACTCAAAACAAAGCTGTTTTCCCATGAAGGATTTTTCACTGTGGGCAAAATGGTATTTTTCTTGTGTCTAGATATACCGTAGTCAACCCACAAACAAGCATTCACTGAATCAGATAATACTGTGGTTGTGGAACATAAATCACTAAAGCATGAACATTTTTTCCCTCTTCTCAAATGATTTACTTAACTGAGCAGAAAAGAAAACAAACAAAGCATAAGAGAACGATTTTGTAGGCTACAGGTCAGCGAATCTTTTAGGTATGGCCTTTCCAGCACGTGGCTATGGAACAGGCGAAGATCAGAGCTTCACATGTGGACAACACACAAAGAAAGCTTTTCAAGAAAGACTGACCTATACATGTAGTTACTGTTTAACCAATGATACAAAACAGGAGCTGCAAGCAAACTTTTTTTTTGTTTTTATATCCACTCTGTGGACAAACCAAGACTGCAAAGCGGTTACAAGTCTCATTCTTAGATTGTAAGCTCCTCGGGGCAGGGTCCTCTCCTCCTCCTGTGTCACTGACTGCATCTGTCATTTGCAACTCTGTAAAGCGCTGCGTAATATGTTGGTGCTATATAAATACAATACAATTTAATAATAATACGGCCAGCATCGTCTACAGCTGGCTAAAAATCTTTCTAAAATTAGTGGTTGTGAGAATTTATATTTCCAAACATTTCCAATTAGGGATTGTGAGAAAGCAATCAAAGTGTCAGCCGATTCTGAGCATGAGCCATAAAGACTTTCCCTGGCCCTTTGTCTAAGAAAGCAGTGTCCAAGCACCAACGTTGAGGGGGGAAGTTAAATGATTCATATGTCCCTCAATTTATTTATTTTTACTTCCAAATGCTAAGTGATTTAAATTAAACCCTGCAAGCATGTATCTTGGGGGGCTTCTATTGCAAACATCATGAAACTATTAGTAGCTCAGTGGTATTCTTGACTCAATGGCCAACTTTGAGTCACAAATCTGGGAAAAGTATACATATGGCTACATAAAGTTTCCTTTGAACCCAACTCATCTTCCTCAGAGCTTCTCCAGTAGTGAGCAGTCAGCAACTATGTAGAACAATGTAGTCCATGGCAATTTCACCTGAAGTATATGAACATACTTCAATCATCTATCGGGCAAGAGGAATTGGTTGCAACAGCCAGGCCTAAAAAGGGGAAAGCATTGCCGAGTTTATTTTTTTTTTTTTAGATTGTGGCACTATTTTTATTACATTTCAAAAACTCAACATATCTTAAATATAAATATTACATAACATATGTATTCACAGTATAGCCCAGCACTGCCAGAAAGTGACTGACACATACTCTAAGTCTGTATAGATAGAATGCCTTGCAGCTTTCCTTGTAAAGAGCTGTGTAAAGGAAAACCAGTCAAACCAGGCCTGCTGACCCCTGTCCACCATGAAAAGCACTTACAATTGGCATGTGCACATCAGAACTGGAGCAAAAAAAGAAGGAATAGATGGCAGCAAAATACACTATGGAGGATTGAAAGCTGGCGGAGGCTCTGACTTAAAGCTGCCAATGTCTTGGTGCGGATATTAAAGAACACCTTCAGAGGTCTTCTGGAGTAAATGTGCATGACCCATGGGGAACTGGTAAATGTGCATGACCCATGGGGAACTGGTAAATGTGCATGACCCATGGGGAACTGGTAAATGTGCATGACCCATGGGGAACTGCTTTCAGCCTCCCATAAATCTGGGTATACAGGTTATTACCCAGGTTAAAGAAATGTCAACCTCCGTTAAATCTGGGTATCCAGGTTAAAAAAAAGGTTAAAAAAAATATATTCACTTTTACCCTGGCTTTTAGGTTGCAGACAGTGATGTCACAATTCTTCACTTGAGATTTTGCATATGAAAAATCTCACCAAAAGTAGTTACAATGTGGGGCATGAGTCTTTTACTCAGCAGTCTGTACATAGCAATACTGCTATCATTAAGTGTTTTTTACAACAATGCAATAAGCAGAACCTACATTTTACCTTTTAGTGCACAGTAGCATGAAACTGCCCCGCAGCACACCGATCCCATGTTATTTTTACTAACCTGAATTCTCAGTATAATATAAAAAAAAGCAGACTGACAGTCATTTGGAGGCTCTTATTTTAGCTACTTATCTGCAAAAGTTTAGCACTATGAAAGCAGAAGTCGGAGTATCTATCGGTGTATCATACTTGAATAATGTGGAAATGGAATAGAAAGAAACTTTTCTAGAAAGTTGTTCCTCTTTTCCTGACTGTAACAACCACAGTGCAGTAACCACGAACAATAATGTGGTATGTGAGGTTGGCTAGAGGTCAGGCCTAGACTGCTTATCGTCTCCTGGAATGTTAATTCCTTAAAAGGCTGCACAGCTGTACTGGCCATTGCACTGAGCAGTTCCTGTTGCTCACTACAGTAATGGACATTAAGAGAGCAACAAATAATCTGCAATAAATTTCAGGTGCATGAATATAAAAAGTATGTAAAATCCTCAGCTATGTACATGTCAGATGGTTCTTGTCCGACATGAACAGTTGTGCTAATCCCAGATGAAAATCTGCAGTCCCTCAAAAACGTTCATCAATCCGCCATTGCTGTGCACTTCACAGCGGGGTGTCACTCACACATCTTTCCCTTCCCTGTCTATTGAACAGAACAGTGCTCATTTATTCATCACGAAAGATCATTTCTAGCAACAATCACCCAATGTCCTTTGGAAGTTTTTTTTGGAAAACAAACAACTTGAGAAGAAAAGTCTGTCCCCTGACAGCCCGTATGGGAGCAGTTATTCTGCAGAGGTCTGACATGGCCCCTGTAGGTCTATAGCCACCCAGTCATGCATCCTGCTAATCCTAAACTCTAACCCTGGTCAGGGAGCATGTCAGACCTTTGCAGAGAAACCACTGCTTCTACAGAGCGCAATGGTCCCACTTTTCAGCAAGCTGTCAGGGAACTGTAGTTATTTTCTGAAGAAAACAAAGTAAAAGACTTTGCAAAACTTTAGTTGTCATGTACAGGACATAAATTTTATTGGACTGAACATCAAGCTTCTATCGGCTTAAAAGCAAAACTAAACCAGCGTTAATGACCCATCCCTGTTCCCATGCAGGGTGCCACTATCTTCTTTTTCCCATTTCAGCAATACTAAGCTGCCTGATCATGTATACACAGATAATGCTTTAACCTTTTTTTGATCCTGCCAGTAGATCAGCAATAATTATTGCACTGTCACAGTACAGATAAGGGAATTTTAAGCCATTGGCAAAAAATGACGCGGTTCCTTACCAGAATACGTAACCATCACCTCACAAATCTAAATCATGCAGATCTGGTATTCTCACATCTATGGGTACCTAAACTGTTAATCCCCTGAATTTCTATCAGTGTCTCTAGAATGCCTTTCCCTGACTAAATATGCATCTTGAGTAATGGCTCAAAGGTACAATCTATTTACCTGTCTTAATTACCCCACGGTACCTACTAAAAATTCCAAAAGCAGAATTTTAATTAACTTAGCCTCCAGGCCCTGAAACTGTACTTCCAAATCAAAATGTGTTTAGCGACATTTAGGATTCTGTTTTTACTGCAAAAAGAGGTTCGCTGAGCATGGCAGTGTCTGTGCAGAGCATGACACCTATACATCAAGTATACATAACAAGATGCCAAGTGTACGTGAACAGAAAGCTAATCAGATGTCGTTATTGGCCTTGCAAGGAAAACAGCCAAATGACTTTCCCAGTCAATGTAACACAAACCCAACAAGTGTCTAAATAAGTGTGTAAAGTAGCAACAGACCTGCTTATTTACATGGTGGTTAATCTTGCTGTACACACAGAGGGCCAAGAATAATAATAAAGAGTATTTTTGCAACCCCAATACAAAGCAGCCTCGGGATGCATTAGAAAATTTGACAGCAGCACCTTTAGCAATATGTTAGGTTAGGGGACCTGTCCCAGCCTGATTCCTGACTTCCCATAGGTGCTAGGGATAAAATGCGTCTTTATAGCAGCTGTGCATTCCCTCTTTATTATATGAACAACATAGCCTGAATTGCAATTCACTTTTACAACTATTTCAGTGCTCAAGAATTCTTTTCAAGCTGGGTGGGGAGACATTGTAGGCAGGTGGCAGCCCCTGTATTGTGACCCAACTCTTATGTAAGCACCCAAAAATAGCCGGGTGGTGCGCCTAGCTAAAAGGGGTTGGGGAGAACACTGTATTGGGAAGGAGTGGTCAGCATGGGAAGCCAATGTATTTCTTTATGTGCAAAGTTTCTTTAAAGGACTTTCTACTAGTCAGTCATGCGTTTTTTGTTTGTTTTCAAAGCCCAACTTGGTTACTTAATAATATTATTAATAATAATAATAATAATAATAATAATAATACAAATCCTCAAAACTTGTAAGTAAGTTACTCTGAGGCCGTTTTCCAAAGCCCTACTGCTTTGTGATCCAGTGCCAGTCCAATTCCTTGTTAAGTGTTTTTTTACAACAATACTTCTGAAGTGTTTGAAAAGTACAAATGACAAATTACTGCTTCCTGTACCCCCTCTAGGTCCTGACAAGAAAAACTTCTCCGGTAATGTTTTTTAGGCATTTGATAAAGCCCGGAAAACAGATGTATAAACCACCTGCAGTGGCTCCCGGACATCGAACGAAGATGCCCGGTAAGCACATGCCAACCCTATTTGATGTACAGTGCTGCAACATATGTTGGTGCTATATAAATACTGTTTATTATTATTAATATTAATAATAGTAACTCGACTGTCCACCTAAAGATCCTGCCTGGGATGTCAGTGGTTCTAAGATATGCATCTAATGCCTGTATGTAGCTAAGCATTTTTTAATGCTGCTTTTGGATAGTTCAAAGTTGTTGCAGGCCACTGAACAAATAAGAATGACTTCATTTAGACACAATTTGCAAGCATATGCAAAGCTCCTGAATACAGAATGAGCCGAGTACATTATTATAACAACATTATATACATTCTGCTTGCTCTAAGCACTTCCACAACGCCCTGAACAGTTTAGGAATGATGCCAGTAATGCGCTTTAGAAAATCTAAGCTTGGTGAAATCTCTATTTTCATACGGCCAGATCTAGGAATCGCCTGTGTTGTGTGGCACAGAGCTGGCGCCCGGGATAATAACGAGGAATGTGGGTATGGCACAGGCCTATGCCACGTGGTTGGTTACATTACAGAAACTGTCAAATCTTGAAGTCTGTGCAGCTGTTGAGAACCATCTACAGTATGTTTCCGCAGAGATCGCAAGAACAAAAATGAGGGAGGGCGGGAGGAAGGAGGATGCTATTTTGGGCTGCTCAGAAGCTCCTATGCTAAAAGCAGAGACATACATAGACGGATGCAGATTCCAGGCGTAATACACACACTCACTAGCCGTTTCTGGACTTCTAATATCATGTATCAGGATCCAGCGTGAACCGCTTACTATGGATCAGAAGGCTTTAATTCAGCTGATGACTGTGTACAGTGCAAATTACTGGTCATGGATCCTTAGGGGCACTTCTGTCAAACTCTCAGGGGTGCAACCGACAGATATACAGGAGAGAGAAACCAAACAATGGTTGTATTTTTATTCTTTGCAAAGTGTAGGAAATGGTTAGAATATTAGTGGACAACTTTTTAAATACCCCTTACATCATGTGAGGTCCAAAAGAGCTTTGCTGCAACTTTGCTATTGTTATGGAGGATATCAAAATCAAAGCTTTCCATTGTATATATAATTCTATTAAAAAGCTTTTTTTATTTTTGAGGAACTGGTGCTCTAAAATGCTGATTATTGAGGTTTTTTGTCCCCTGGTTTCTTCCCTCGTTGTTACATAGCCAAATTACTTTTTTTTCTTTATTGGCTTTTGCATGAAAGCAGCGTTTTCACAGGGCTGCAATCATTAAAATTCTGAATCACATTGCATTCGACAACAGCAGTTTCTTGCCCATGTAGTTTAAAAGCAAAAATTACCCAACGTATTGGATGTTTTTAAAAATTAGGGGGAGAATTTTTTTTTATTTGATTTTATTAAATTAGATATTTTATTCCCTTATTTGTTCAGGGTTCCGACAAGGTCAGCTCTTGCTAGTAACTAAGTACTCTGGCAACCCCCGGGTTCTGAGCTATACCTTTTGGCCAGGTAGTGTTCTCCCCCAGCCTCTTTTAGCCGGGCGCACCACCCAGCACTTTTCAGTAACC
This sequence comes from Pyxicephalus adspersus, assembly GCF_032062135.1. Classification (NCBI taxonomy): domain Eukaryota; kingdom Metazoa; phylum Chordata; class Amphibia; order Anura; family Pyxicephalidae; genus Pyxicephalus; species Pyxicephalus adspersus. Next base: position 7,376,123 of record NC_092866.1, on the reverse strand, counting down.
AATTTATTTTGGTAGTTACTGAAAAAATTGGGTGACAATACAAGGAAATAATACAAAGACCAGTGCTCAACCCAGAATTTTTTTTAAGCCGGTTGGGAAGAAATTTTAGGTGGGTGGCAGCCCCTATATTGTGACCAAACTCTTTAGTAACCACCCAAAAACAGCCAGTTGGGTGCTGAAAAGTGCCGGGTGGTGCACCCAGCTAAAAGCGGCTGGGGAGAACCCTGAAGACAATGTGAAAATTGGATATTCTAAGGGGGTGAGCATTAGAAGGTTGGAACAAAGTCAGTGCTCTTCCCAGCCCCTTTTAGCCAAGTGACCGAGTGGGTGGTTATTAAAAAGCTGCGTCACAAAATAGAAGCCATCACCCACCTTAAACAACAAAAATTTCTGGGAAGAATACTGATAGTATAGGGGGTGTTAGAAAGCGGACGGCTTTATAAGGAGTTACTGGATTCTTATGGCAACCACAACTGGTAACACTAAATTTGTCATGTGTTTCCCTGCTCATTTTTGACCACCCACCTACAGCTTCTGGGGAGAACACTGCTAGGTGTCATCAACTTTGGGCTTCTCCCAATCAGTTCAGAAATGCATACGCTCATTTGGAAAGAATCATCTACCTCTTCTGAACAGCATACACAAGCTAAACCCTACTGATAGAGAAAAAAAGTAATCAAAGTCAATAGCAAATTGAGTGGATATAATGTCTTCTGCAGTTTCCAGGATACCAATAGCATTTCTATACCTAATTACACTGAGCACGTTACTGGAAGTAATTGCATATCTCGCATCAACCTGCATTACATTTATAAAAACAAGCCTTCGGGGAGTTAAGGTTGAAAAGTGCAAATGTTTGTTTAATTGCAACCACTAGTTACTAATCCATGGCAATGCAATAGAGGTGAGATAGATGCATTTGGCACACGTAAAGTACGGTGGGACAGCACAAGTTTAGGCCAACAAGACGTGCAGCTTGATACGGGTGGAATAATTTTGAGCATCTTATTTTGATAGGTTCTATAATCTTTTTATTCTACTTCAATCTGACTCAACCTTTTGCACTACAAAAATATATGCAAGCAAATTACAATTTGGAAAATGCACGTTCACACTTTTGCTGCTGATTCAGCCCCTTTCTGTTCTTTGTGCACCAACATGTGCCGCAATAAAGCATCCCAAAAAACAAAACAAAACACCTGAACACCACACGTGATTTGTATTATGGTGCCCTTTAGTGCGGAAAGGACTAACTATGTCTCTAAATATAGGATAATTTTAAGCAGCTGCAAACAATGCTAAGATCAGAATGTTTTTTTACCTTTACAGTGGAAATGAAGTCGCACTTTGAAATATGTATGATCAGAAAAGTTGTTTTTGCAGAAAGGGATGGGTGATGTCCCTTCTGCATTAATCTGCCTGATTGCGATTGGGGAAATATCAAAGAAGCTGAGCTGCGCATGTGCAGGTCAGAGGTGGTTGCCAAGAAAACTCTGCAATCCCGGCTTCCCCCGCATCATCCTGGCCAATCAAATAAGGAAGAAGATGATGGCGACCTACAAGAAACAGGACAGGTAAGTATAACGGGTTTAGTTCCACTTTAGAGTAATTTTCAATATTAAAGGTCTCCCTCGCAGACTGTAGCCCCATGTCAAATGATTCTCTTCTGCCATACATGTAACAAAGAGTAAGGATATTGGCAGCTACAGGTGAGAAGGACGGATGGAAAATCTTAGTATTTTCAAAAAGAACTTAGTGAAAAAAAAAAAGCATTTGCTTGGTTTATGTTGCCTGAGCAGCCCCCCGAAAGGTTCCCACAGTACAGGTCTCCCTCTCTCAGTTATGTCTAACCATAGAATAGAATTCATTGCTACAAATGACTCCAGGGTCTGATTTCTGGGATCTGAAGTTGTTGCTCTCAGGGGGATCGGATTCACTTTGTATTTTCACCCTGCAGGTTAAGGAATGAGGAATGTAAATCCTTTTCAGTTTTCCTTCTGCTCCAATCATAAATCTGCTGCATTAAAACAGAAGATTCACGTAATATTATAAAAGCATGAAAAACTGAATACAGCTCAAAGTGTTTTCTTCCATTAGAACAGGTCGGTGAATGAGTTGTTAATGTTGTGGGTGGATCCCTGCGGATCCAGGATGTGGTTTGTAGGTGCTCTCTGATAAACATATTCCACGGCGCAGTACAAACCCACAGAAACCTCTGCAGGTTATCGGCATGGTAAAATCAACTCAGAAAGTTGCTCTGCATTGGCAGGCTGCGACACCGGGGTCAGGACAACACCGCATCTGAAGGCACACCACACAGAGCTGTGAAGACATTACATTCAGAGAGCTCCAGGACACAACAGGAATCATAATGGATATAATCAGTGTGGTAACAGGATCAGGTTACAGCTTTCCTAGGTTCAGATTAAAAATGAAATAACTTTTTTTCAAAGATTACAACATGCAAAACTTTATAAGACTTCAACTCTTCAACTTGTACTACTACTAAAGTTGTAGAACCTAACATCGGGGACTTACCTCCAACTTTATTCATTATTAGGCGACCTACCTATCTCTTTCACATTAGTGAAATATATGCAACCTATCCCCGTCCTTAGGCGACCTACTTCCTCATTCAATCCTCGTACCTATGTGACCTACCTCACCGCTCAATCCTTGTATCTACGTGACCTACCTCACCGCTAAATCCTTGTACCTACGTGACCTACCTCACCGCTAAATCCTTGTACCTACCTGACCTACCTCAGCCCTCAATCCTCGTACCTACGCGACCTACCTCCCTGTCCGATCCTCGTACCTACATGACCTACTTCCCTGTCCGATCCCCGTATCTACGCAACCTACCTCCCCATTGGATCCCTGTACATACACGACCTACCTCCCTGTCATACCCCAGTACCTACCTCCCATCCTACCCCGATACCTACGCGACCTACCTCCCATCCTACCTTGATACCTACACGACTCACCTCCCTATCCTACCGATAACTACGTGATCTACCTCCCGTCCTTCACCGATACCTACATGACCTACCTCCCCATCCGACCCCGATACCTACACGGCCTACTCCCCCCATCTGATAACCATACATATGCAACCTACCTCCCCATCCTACTCCGATAACTACGTGACCTACCTCCCATCCTTCTCCGATACCTACACGACCTCCCCCCGTGCTTCTCCGATACCTATACGACCTACCTCCCCATCCTACCCCGATAACTACATGACTTCCCCTCCCCTCCTACCTTGATACTTACACGGCCTAGCTCCCCTTCTGATAACCATACCTACAAGACCTCCCTCCCATCCTACCTCGATCACGACATAACCTCGCTCCCGTCCTACCTCGCCGTTCGATAACCATACCTATGCGACCTCTCTCATATCACCTACCTCTCGTCCTTCTCTGATACCTACACAGCCTACCTCCCCATCCTACCCCGATAACTACGTGACCTCCCTCCCGTCCTACCTCCCCATTCTATAACCATACCTATGCGACCTACCCCACTGTTCTCCCAGTACCTACCTCTCATTCTTCTCCGATACCTACACAACCTACCTCCCCATCCTACCCCGATAACTACATGACTTCCCCTCGTCCTACCTTAATACCTACACAGCCTACCTCCCCGTCCGATAACCATACCTTTACGACCTGTCTCTCGTCACCTACGCGACCTACCCCCGTCCTATTCCCATACCTACGTGATCTACCAGACCTGCCTCCATCCCTACACAGTACATTGATGACCACCTACTGCATTCCATAAGTGACCTACCTCCTCACACCCAGCCAAGCCTTCCAGTTCCAAAGCAGCCTCAAGTGTGGCCTCTGCTGCTTTCAGCAAACCACATGTAGTACCCAACACCTCCCAGCATGCTCTAATGCACTCACACACCATCAGCAAACCACAAATCCCAGCATTCACTGCTGCATACCAGCAAACATTACCCTGCTGTATGCTGGTAAGCTTCCCATTCCAGGACTCCCTGCCATGTCTGATTGAACTACATATCCCAGCATGCCTGTCAGCAATAAAACACAAAATACCACTGCCTGGGAAACCATTTAAAACTAATAACACAATCACATAATAACAATGAAGCACCCCAGCATTGTGTAACCCTAAAGTTGAACTACAAGACCCTGCAGGAGCCCTCACACCATTACTGCTAAGTAACCAGTCCATGAGAAAGCTGTACAACTATAGAAGTTGCCCATAGCAATCACATTCCAAGTCTGCTCATTGGTTGCCATTGGCAACTGCTGCATTTTTCCTCCTAATCTTTGACACATCAACCCAGCCTGGTTGTCAGTGCCTACTGGGACTTGTAGTCCTTCTCCCAGCAGCTGCTACCCAGCATGGCCGGGCCTTTGTTTTGGCATCAGGGTGGGAAGCCTGAGGTGGTGACAGACACACTCAGGCAGACCCCCCACACGTCAATTCTCTAATTCCGCCACATCTTCCCCAACTCCCTGACCCTGTCCCACCCGACGCCGCCATAACCCACACACGAGCCCCCCATAAACACAGACTTACTTACTCCCTCTATGTCTGTCTCTTTGCCTCTCAGGCGTTTCAAAATGGCGGCGTGCAGAGCTCGGTCACGTGACTCGACTTGACAGATCAGGTGGGCCTTGGGTTCATGACGTCACTGGGGGCTCGGCGCGGGGAAAGGAACACGAAGGCGTGAGGGGGGGAGTGAGTGAGGGAAGGAGGCGTGGCTTGCGGTTCCCGGGCTACCTGCGTGTGTAGGTGACGGGGAAGGCTGTACCACGTGACTGAGTCACTCTCTGCATTATATCAAAAACAACAATAAAAATAACAAAAAAAAATAATGTAAAGTGCAAAAAATCAACACGTTGCACAGCAGACACAGCAGCCTGTCTCCCACACAGAGCTGTGCTGCCATGGCTATACACTCAGCTGCCTAATTTTCCCACACACAACAAACTCAATTCCTGTGAGGTATTTTATTTTTCCCCAACCTCTCAGACTCTGAAAAACTTAAACCTGAGGTAAAATAAAGCGTGCAAGCCCAAAATACCTATAAACGTCAAACACAAGTGTAGCTATGTTGTTTGTCAACAAAGTTTCACTTCACGCCCTCGCTTCCGTCTCCGACGCCAGCAAAAATTTAAACAAAATGGACAAACGGCTCATTAACGAGGTGATTTTTTACAAAAAAGGGCCACTGCAATAAAAAAATGAAAAAAGGCGGGAGAGTTAAGCACTGAGTTTTTTATTGTTGTTAGTTCCCCCCCTTCGCCATGTTCGCCTTTTCCCGTCAGACGTCTGGGTTGATTAGCCTTGTTTTGAGGCGTTGTCGCGCCAGTCGCCTGCCTAGCCCCGGCAGCCTTGCCAGACTTTTTTTTTTTCCGAGCGTGAGTCTGGAGGCTTTCATTATTTTCCCCCCACAGCCAGGCTTTCAAATACAATAAACCGCCAAATATATCCAATTTGAGGGATTCACACAACTTTCCAGATTAAATTTTGATGGAGGGTTGAAGACCCTACCCAAAGCGGATGATAACCTGACTGACATTCCGAATAATTATTGCTGTTTAATTACGGTTTTTATGAGTGACACATCAGTGGAGCGAAGGGGGATAATTATTCGGTCGTGAGTGACAATTTTTTAAAAATGTATGCTTGTCAGTGACAATGATGGACACTTGCTAGGCGTACAAATCCACACCTGCCATGGTTTGTTGGCCAACATGACTGACATTAAGGGTTTCTGTACAAAAGCTGGAACTATAATGAATCGGTTATAATATTTATGAGTGACAATCTAACAATGCATAGGGGTCTCAGTGTGGACATGACTGATAGTATTTAGATGTAAGTGAAATTCTCATGCGATGAGGGATAGTAAAGTAGGGCTGCCTACCTCGCACTTTATTACCACCTGTCAGGCAGAGCGAACATTTTTCATTAAATGTCACGCGGTGGCAGCTATGACAGCGGAAAAGTGAATGTGGCCTAAAGGTGCGCTTCAAGACAATATGCATAATATATTTCACCATACATTCGTATTTTAAAAAGATGTAATTGCGCTGCATAGTAATCGCGTCTTGCCAATGATTCTCAACTTCGCTGGCAGGGAATGAAATTTTTAAGGACCGCCGCGTGGGGAGAGTTGCTTTTTTGACTAAAATCCTTAACTATTAAAATCCGAGAAGGTTTAAAAAAAGAAAAAGAAGGAAATGTTCGACATGTGCAGCTGTGTCTGCCTTTGCCGCTGATTAGCGGCACCGCGGTCGCCAAGTTCGCGCTTGAAAGGCGGAAGCGGGGTGGCAAACGAGAAGCTTTTGCGATGAAGGCCCCTTGGTGGGGGAAGCGAGTTTTCACGTCCCGGGGATTCCTTCTTTTCATTCGCTCGCGGCCCACATCATTTTTAGGAGAATGAAAAAAGCTTTCTCGGCCTGCCGAAGAAATGTTGAGTTGATGCAAAGTGTTAAATCCTCTGCGGGAAGGGTTGAGTAAATGCAAAATGTAAAAATGCAAAAGGAAATGTATTTTTTTTTTCTTTTTTACTTTACGGAATAAAAAATATTGCTTCAACCTTGCAACCTAAAATACAAGTTCATGTTAAATTCCGATGCAAAATACACACACATAGATATGCATGGAAAGTTCCTCTCTATATACTATGAGATATTTAAAACTATTTATATATCCTAATATTTTTTTTTAGGTTTTTTGCTTTTTTAGGTTGAAGGAAGCTTATCAAAATCCTCCAGTAGGATCTTTATTTTGGATCGCTGGATTCAAGACATCATGTAAGAACTTCTTTCTAAAATTAGAAGAGTCTGATCAGCTTCTATGTCTGGTGGTAAATGTGAAGATCCTACAATGAAGGCCCTGTGCGTCCTTTGGTGGTGGGGGAAGCAAGTTTTACATCCGGGGAATTCTTGCTTCACATTCACTAGTGTTATTTTCAGGTTCACAACAAAAAGGTTTCTCGGATATCAGCCAGAAAATATAAAATAAATGCAAAGTGTTAAAAGCTCTGCAGAAAGTGTCGAGTGAATGCAAAATGTAAAAATTCAAAAGGAACTATTTTTTTCTAAATGTATGGCATAAAAAAAATAATATTTCAATCCTAAAACCTAAAATAAAAGTTGATGTAGTCTTGATAGAAAACACACACATAGACACGTATAGAAAATTCCTCTCTATATAACATATATGAGATATTTAAAAAAAAAATATGAATCTCAATATATTTTTTCAATGTTTTTTGCTTTTTAAGGCTGAAGGAAGCTTATCAAAATCTTCCTGCAGAATCTTCAATTGGGATTGCTGGACTGCAAGACATCACGTAGGAATTCCAAAATTAGAACGATATGGTAAACTTCGAAGCCTGGTGGCAAATGAGGAGATCCTACTATGAAGGCCCTTTCTGCTTGCTATGGTGGTGGGGGCAGCTTTACATCCCAGAGATTCCTACTTTACATTCACTCCTGGCCCATATAATTTTGGGTTTCACAACAAAAAGGTTTCTCAGATATCAGCCAGAAAATACATGATAAAACAGTAAATGAGAGGTGTTAACACCTCTGCAGAAAGTGTCGTGCAAATGCAAAATGTTAGGACATTTGCAGGCCTTTTTTGAGGCAGAATGAGTTAATTTTTATTTATTTTTTTTTTACTTTGCAGCTTTCTATTAACTACATGAATACCTCAAAACCTAAAATACTGCTGCTGGTATAACACAGAGGTCTAGGTGACAAATAAACGCATACACACATATGGAAAGGTTCCTCGTATCATGCAAGAGATATATAAAAATCTCATATATCTTAATATATATTTTTAAATATTTTAGACTGTTTTAGGCTAAAGAAAGTTTACAAAATCTACCTTTAATTGCTTTTTAGTAAGATATTGTATGGGATAATTTCTCCTAAAATAGAAAAGTCTCCTATCTTCTAAAGCTGGTGGAAAATGAGGAGCTTCTATATGAAGGCCCTTTGCTCACTATGGTGGTGTGGGAAGCAAGTTTCACATCCCTGCTTTACATTCACTTGTAGCCTACATTATTTTCAAGTTTGCAAAAAAAAGGTTTCTCAAATAACAGACAGAAACTCTTAAAAATACAGAGTAAATGTAAATTGGTAAGACCTCTGCAGAAAGTGTCAAGAGAATGCAAAATGTTAAAACTACTGCAGGCCTTTTTTTTTGGGGGGGGGGGGGGGAATGAGTAGTTTTTTTTACTTTGGGATATATTAACAATTTTTTAATATATGAACTACCTGAATACTATGAAACCTAAAATACTATTTGCTTTTTATCTCAGGGAGTTTTTAATACTAAATATACATGTACATGTGATGCAATTTGACATATCCCTGCCAAATAAGAGATATTTAAAGAATTGAAGTATCTTAGTATACATGCAAATGTTTTATTTAGTTGTAGGCTAAAGGAGGCTACCTGCAGGATCTTTAATTAGATCTCTGGACAGTAAGGCATCGCATAGGACATTCTCTCTTAAACTAGAACAGTTTTAAAAACTTGTGACAGTGCTGGCAATTAGGGATCTCCTGTGAAAAAGGTTCTTTGCTCCCTATGGTGATGGGGAAAGTGAGCTTTAGTTTGCTCGGATTTCTGCTTTTCATTCACTTATGACCCACAAAATTTATAGGTCCGTAACAAACAGGTTTCTTAGTCTGCTGGAGACTAATACTAGAACCTAAAAGTACCAGTTGCTGTTATCTCAGATCTAATGTCCAATACACATCCATATGTAGAGAAAATTCTCCTTCCAATAAAAATAAAACAGACAAAAAAAAAAAAATAGACATTTACAAAAAAATTTACAATACAAAAATTTCTATTATTTTTATTTTATTTTTTTTTTATTAATAAACATTCTTTATTTAGTGCCAACATATTATGCAGCACGGTACATTAAATAGGGCGTTCAAATGACAGTCAGATACAAACAATGACACTGGTGGAAAAGAGAAACCTGCCCGGAAGAGCTTACAATCTAAATAATATTAATTAATTTAGAGTAACAAAATTAATTTAATTCATAATTCTAATTTTTTTTTAATAACCTAAAATGTTTTCTACCATTATAGGCTAAAGCTTTTCCAATTCTTCATCCAGGGTTTATTTTTAATAGGGATTGTTGGACAGTAGGACATTGTTTAGGAAATTCACTAAAAATTAGAATAGTCCTAAAAACCCCTAGGGCTAATGACAAATTGGGAGCTCCTGTGAGGATGACCCTTTGCTCCCTGTGGAGTGGGGTGGATGCAAGTTTTAGGTTTCTGGAATTTCTGCTTTCCCTCAGGGCCCACATCATTTCCAGGTTTGCAACAAAAATTTCTTTGCCTGCCAAATAACAGCTAAAGGCTCCAAGGAAATTTCGGAATAGTGTTGAGCAAATTCAAAAATGAAAACTTTTGCAGAATTTAAAGCAAAACTAGTTGTATTTTTTATATTTTTTTTTTGTAACATATAAAAATATTTTTAATGAACTAGACTGATATTTTAAAACCTAAAATATTGGTTGCTATTATCTTAGACCAGTTCTGAAACTAAATACACATACATTTGTATGAGTTGTTTTTCAATAAAATCCAGTATTCTCCCCAGCCATTTTTAGAGTGCAACACCCGGCACTTGAAAAAATGTCTGGGTGGAAATATATATTCGATATTTCAAATTTTTAAATGCTCCAGTTTTCTTAAATGTTTACATTTTCTTAATTTTTAAATGTTTTATGTTTATGTTTTAGGCTAAAGCAAACTTTTTACCTGGACATCGCTGGACATGGTGTTGGAAATTCATTTCAAAATTAGAACCGACTTATCAGCTCCTGACACTGGTGGCAAAAGGAGAAACTCCTATAAAGGCCCATTGCTTGGTAGGGTGGTGAAGGAAGAAAGTTTAGATCTTATATTCATTTACTGCTCACATCATATTCAGGTTTGCAACCAAAAAGTTTCTCAGCCTGTCAGGCAACAGCTAAAAACTCTTTGGAAATATGGAGTAAATGTATAAAGTTAAAAAGCAAAAACCTTTGCAGAAAATGTGGAGCAAATGCAAGTTAAAACTTCTGCAAAATGAGTTGTAAAAATGAGAGGAATGCCTTATATGAATTACTTGCATACCTGAAAGCCTGAAATTCCGCTTGCTCTTAGCTAAGAAGTTGTAATATTCAATTACACACACATACACACATATGGAGTAAAATGTTCAATGTTTCAGGTAGTTTTAGAGTACAGGTTGCTTATCACAGTCACTTTAACCGTCACTATTAGGATCATTGGACAATAAAATGTTTAGGAAATTCTCTCCAAAAATAGAATGTATAAACTCCTCCTGGCCAGCACGGTATCTCAGAGTTTCTCCCTGTGTTTGTGTAGGTTTCCTCCTGGTATGCTGGTTTCCTCCCACATTCCATAAACATGCAGTTAGGTTAATTGGCTTCCCCTTAAAATAGACCTTTTTACTGTATTAAGAACATATGACTATGGTAGGGGCATTAAATTGTGAGCCCCTATAAGGGACAGCTAGTGACATGACTATGGACTTTGTATAGCGCTACTTAATATGTTGGTGCTATATAAATACTGTGTAATAATAACTCCTAATTCTGATGACAATTGAAAAGTTCTTGTGATGGAGACCCATCTACTTGAATTTCTGGTTTCCATTCACTTTTGGCCCACATTTTATCGATTGTAAAGAAAAAGGCCTAACTCAGGGGTTTAAAACTCAAATACAAAGTGTTTCTTGGAAATAACCATATAAGCAATATTGACCATATAACCATATAAGATACTGCTTATAAACGGAGATAAACGGAAAGCAGCAGAGGACGTGTTAGGCAAGGAGCTATAACCATAGTAGTAAATGTTGGATCAGGATATTGTGTGGCAATAGGGTTACTGTGCTGTGGAACAAATTTAGATCATTCCACTGCATATTACTGCATGCTCTTTTTATGTTGTTCTTGTTTCCTCCTTTGCCAGAGAATGCAATGTGAAACCAAATGAATTGCTGAATTCATTTTGTTTCACACTGCATTCTCTGGCACAGTAAAACAATTATTATAGGAATAGCACTATGATAATTCCTGATAAAAATGTTACACAGTATTTACATAGCACCATCATATTATGCAGTGCTGTACATAGGTCATGTCACTAACTTCCCCTCAAAGGAGCTCATAATCTAATGTCCCTACTATAGTCATATTTTATTAATATAGGTCCGTTTAGGGGGAAGCTAATTAACTTTTTGGGATGTGGGAGGAAACCTGACTAACCCACGCAGAGACCTGCAAACTCCATGCAGATAGTGTCCTGGCTGGGATTCAAACCTAAGACCTAGCGCTGCAAAGGCTTGAGTGCTAACCCCTGAGCCACCATGCTGCCCTACTAATCCTTTATTAATATTAATCATGATAATTCCTAAATATTGAGTTTACCTATTAGTATTAACTCCACAGGGTCCACGCATAGGCTACTGTTCAATAGACACGAGTGATGTCGCTACTACAATTCCCGGCATTGTTTGTGTCTATAAAATGCGGGGCCACGCATAGTGATGCAGGGAATTGTAGTAGCGGCATTGTACTCACGTCTGTTTTAAGAATTCCTATTCATATTGAGAATACTTTTGGGGGCCAAAAACAAAAAAAGGACGTGCCGGGCCAGAGTTTGACACCCCTGGCCTAACTGATAACAGTTTGAGTTTTGTAGATTATTACCTCTGCAAAAAAGTGTCAGCAAATTCAAAATGTTAAAACTTCTGCAGTTTTTAGTCAAGACAAAAAAAGATTTGCTTTTACTAATGTTTTATATTAATTCCATTTATACATAGAATACTGCTTTTCCCACCCCATAGATTGTAAGCTCTTGTGGGCGGGGTCCTCTCCTCCTCCTATGTAATTGTTAGTATCTGTCATCTGCAACCCCTATTTATTGTACAGCGCTGAATAATGTTGGTGCTTTATAAATACAGATTATTATTATTATTATTATTATTAATAATAATAATAATAATAATAATAATAATAATAGTAATAATAATAATAATTATATTTAAACTACCTTACCTTAAACACCTTAAAACCTAAAATACCAGTTAATGCTATGTCAAAGAAGTCTTTACTGTTATGGAAAGTTCTCTATAAAACATTAAATATATTCAACAATAAATAAGAATATATAAGTTTATTATATAGGTTTAAGTTATAGGTAAAAGTTTTATTTTTTTAAGTTATTGTAGGCTAAAGGAAGCTTATCAGTGTCTACCTGCAATGTTGTTCATTTGGATGGCTGGACAAGAAGACATCATCATGTAGGAAGATCTTCCCTGAATCAGAACAGTCTTATCAACTTTTGGTGTGAAGGACATACATGAGGAATTGCTCGCTATAGTGGTCGAGGTAAGAAGTGAGATCCACGTCTTAGAGATTTCTTTTTTTCATTTGCTTGCAGCTCATATCATTTTCTGGTTCCCAAAAAAAGGGTTCTTAACCTGCTAAAAACATGCAAAGTGTTAAAGCTTTTAGATTGTAAGCTCTTTGGGGCAGGGTCCTCTCCTCCCTGTGTCACTGTCTGTTATTTGCAACCCCAATTTAATGTAGAGTGCTGCGTAATGTGTTGGCGCTATAAACATCCTGTTTATTAACAATAATATTAATAATATTAATGATAATAATAATAATAAATCCTCTGCAGAAAGTGTTGGGCAAATGCAAAATGTTAAAACCCTTGCAGGTCTCAAGTTGCATTTTATTTTACTTTGCAGCAAAAAAACAAACTACTTTAATGATTTACACTAAAACCTAAAATATTTGCTGTTTCTTTGTTTTTATTATCTAACACACATAAGATAAGATTCTCTCTATGTATAAAACGTGAGATAATTTTGATTTTAAAATATATCACTTTTTTTTTTTTTTTTAATTATACAATTATTGGGTTATAAAAGTCTGCTTGCAATGCTTTTATGGTGGGATTGTACAATAAGACAACATTGTATAGAAAATTTGAAACTCCTATAAAATACTGTAAAACCTTCAAAATAGCTAACAGCCAGACAAAGACAGAAGTGAGAACAGTATAGAGACCATTTTTTTATGAAGCCCCTTCTCCTGGAGCTCCTTGGCAACCTTTTCATATCATCCCTGTGCATACAGATCAGTTTTTATGCTGGGAAGGTCTACAGCCCTCCACACCCCTCTGTCCTTTTTGTCTCTTATTCTTTGCAAATACAATACAGGGGATATGATGGAGCAGAAGACTGCTATATCATTAAATAGCCATACATATGCCATAAATGTCATATTGCAAGAAGCACCTTGGTATTTTGAAAAATATCTGTAAATTTTAGTTAGAATTATACTGGTACATGGGCCTGATTTATTAAAGCTCACCAAGGCTGGAGAGGATACACTTTCATCAGTGAAGCTGGGTGATCCAGCAAACCTGTAACAGATTTTTTAAAAGTTATTTGCTATTTGCTAGCAAATGTTTTCAATCCCGGACCAGATCCATTCCAGGTTTGCTGGATCCCCCAGCTTCACTGATAAAAGTCTATCTTCTCCAGCTTTGTTCCTTATTTCCCTTTTAGTAAAGTGCTAATGTAATTGCTGTAAAAAAAATTCTGTTTTCATTACATACCTGATTTTAGGTCATCAATAAGTTTCTGCAATGTAAGAAAATTGTGGACAGGACTGGCGGGGTGCTGAATATAACTTCCTAAAAAGAGGCAGCTGCAGTAAACATATGATGCTGAGCCTCCATGATTGAAAGAATTGAAATCCAAAGAGGGGAGCCAAGGACAGTCAAGCCTTGAGGAAAGGATTGGATGATGCTGGATGTCCTCCAACCAGGAAATCAAGGGGCTCTATCTGATTATTGCAGCTTCTGATGCATATTATGAGAAGCTCACAGTGTGCAAAATCACTAGCAATTTCATTCAGGAAGAACAGCCGGAACAACTGTGCAAAGCTAAAGGTAAGAATGGAAGGCAGATTTAATAAAGGGTGGGGTTGAGGGCAGATTTATTGAAGAGAAAGATGGAGAACAGGTTTAAATTCCATTGCATTTACCTTTCTGACCTGATAGAAAAATACTCCCCCAACCATTCTCTACTCTCCTCCAATGACCTACTAATGACTTCCTCACTCATAACCTCATCACACGCATGGCTCCAAGACTTTTCTAGAGCTGCCCCGGCTCCCTGGAATGGTTTTCCTCGCCCTTTTCGGATTGCTTCTACTTTCTGCTTCTTTAAAAGAACATTTAAAATCGATCTTTTCAAACTTGCCTACCCATCTTCTTCTGTCTACTAAACCCTTACCCACCATTCCATATCCCTCCTCCTATTGTGTGATACTTCCCCCACCTCCAAGATTGTAAGCTCTTCTGGGCAGGGTCCTCTCCTCCTCCTGTGTCACTGTCATTTGCAACCCCTATATAATATACAGTGCTGCATAATATGTTGGTGCTATATAAATACTGTTTATTATTATTTATATTATTATTATTAATGATCATAATATTATTAATAATAATAATAATAATAATAATAATAATAAAAGGATTAAACAACATGTGCTATCAATACCATGTCTACAAAATAACATTTTAGTTGATCTATCAAACAAAATATTATACAGAGGCAGTTTTTTTATTTTTGAATTTTTATTTCTCTTTATTTATTACCCTTTTTTTTTAACTCTCCATTGTTGCTGATGTCCTCCATTACCACAACCACTTTCTGTGTACACGCAAGTATTCCAGTGGCAGCTGCACATTTGGAGGTTATTTAGGATAAGGCTTTCTAATTAGTCTCTAAACATGCCCGTGCAATGCATAATATTATTATTACTATTATTATTAATAAACAGGATTTATAAAGCGCCAACATACTACGCAGTGCTGTACATTAAATAGGGGTTGCAAACGACAGTCGGATACAAACCGTAGGTGGGGGAAGTATCACACAATAGGAGGGGAGGGGATATGTAGTGGTGGGAAGTAGTGACGGTTTTAAAAAACAGAAGACGACGGGTAGGCAAGTTTGAAAAAATGGGTTGAGAGTGCTTTTTTTAAATTACCAGAAAGTAGCAGCCAGCCGAATAGGACGCGGAAGACTATTCCAGAGAGTCGGGGCTGCTTTAGAAAAGTCCTGGAGCTGTGCGTGTGATGAGGTTATGAGTGAGGAAGTCATTAGTAGGTCATCCAAGGAGCGGAGAGAGTGGCAGGGGAAGTATATATTAGTGCTAAAATTTTCATTGAACGCACATGTGACAGAGACAACAGATAAAAGCTACTGGAAGACAGAAACCCATGTGTTGTCACCTTGTAACAGGAAGTGTCCTAACAAGGACCTTATTGGGTGGATCACCAGCTATTATTTTATTGAAAGCAGTAGATTTAAAATACACAATCATGTAAACTATTATATTTCATTTTTCATTGAGATCTATTTACTAGGTCTGCTCACAGACATTTTTTAAAACTGTAACAGGAGAAATGTATGATTGGAGTGGAATGTGGCCTTCATATTTTACTACAAGCTACAAAAGCATAATTTTTCTCTATTTACTTTACAGTCATAAAGTTTAGCTTTAAGATTGTGCTGCAGGTTAAACCAACGTGTGACATTAAAATGTATGTGCTAATATTACACAGTATTTATATAGTGGCAACATAATACGCAGTGCTTTACAAAGTCCCTAGCTGTCCCTCAAAAGGGGCTCACAATCTAATGTTCTACCATAGTCACATGTCATTCACGCAGTTTAAGGTCAATTTGGGGGAATTACCTAACTGCATGTTTTTGGAATGTGGGAAGTGGAGGAAACCCACAAAAAACCTGCAAACTCCATGCAGATAGTGTCCTGGCTGAGATTTGAACCAGGGACCCAGCGCTGCAAAGGCCAGGTTGCTAACCTCTGAGCCATCCTGCTGTCTCTTTCACAACAAGGTATCTTACCTACTTGATCATCACCTCACCTGTCAGAATTCGCTGAGCTATCTAATTGCTCCGGGTCTCTGGTGAAAATTCTGAGCTGTGCTTGCACATCGTTAGCTTTGCTTGCCAGGGAAATCCGGAATTCCTGGCTTCCATTGCATGTGCAGGGGATGAGTGAACGTGGGTGTTAAATCATCCCGGCACAACCAATCAAAATGGACAAAGATCTTCTCTGAGAGGAGGAGGTGAAAATGGCAGTGTCCTGTAATGGAACATCGATGGATGAGTCTCACGGGTTTAGTTCTGCATTAAGAAAGTTGTGAATACTTATTAAAATCTACTCTGGCTATGAAAAAAAATTCCATCTCAATGGTATGTGGCACCACTGCTTATAGAGGCAGCCACCCAAAATCATCAGTGGCCATCCAATGGCTAAAGTTTATTACTGGGGACCCAGAAGTCCACCATGAAGTCAGCAGTGAAGATAGCGACTTCCTTGAAAGCAGCAATGGCAAATATCTTGAGCATCAGCTCACCCACACCAAAGGCCTCAGTTCCAGTTCCTCCGGCCTTCTCTTCTCTCTTGCACAGTTGTATAGGCTCCTCTCCTGGGCCAAAGTTGCTTCCTTTGATTTCACTGCACACTGTAACCTTCTCACAATGTCTATTAGAAACTGCACAATGTCAGAGCTCGCCGCTGGAGGACGTCAAGCATCATTAGACCCTTCCTACTTTGGCCTTACTGTGCTTTAAGCTAATGCCGAAATTAATAGTATTGAAATTACACCATCCTGCTCTAAGATCTACCACACAGAGAACATGGCGCTTACAAACAATTAAAAATGACAAATGCTGCAAATATTATGACCTAAGGGGTTGTAGGAGTTGACCAAGGGTTATATGGACAAAATATATATAATCATATAGTTAATTATATACCATAATTAATTGTTTTTCAACTGCAAAAAAAGAACCATATCATATTAGACTAAAAGTGTTGGCCATTTAACCATGGCCCTACTCCCTATACCAGTCTTTCTGGAGGAACTAGGGTTCCTTGCAACCTTTGGTTTTCTCCAGTGGTTGCTTGAGGTTCCTTGAACTGTGGCTGGTTGACCTCCCATTGATGATGTCTGCATAGTTCTGGGGCCAAAACCATTTGGCAGAGCCCTCAGCATAACTCTAATGATGTTTGTAAGTGTCTGTAAGGGCAGTATTTTATCTACCACTGCAATAGAACATTCTTTCCACTGGCCCCCAATTTAGGATGCTTTTTCTCCACTGACCCTCAATAAGTTGGTTTTAGCAGGAATTCCTCCAGACCTAAAATGTATTTTAAGAGTTCCTTAGGACCTAAAAATTATTTCAAGGGTTCTTCAGAGGTAAAAAAGTAGAGAAAGGCTGATCTATACCAAAAATCCACATTATAATGTACATTTAACAAAAAAAATTGAAATAATGGTTATTAAAAAATACTTCAATAACTTCTGGCTTCTGCCTGCATCTTCTAGGTAAGAATGACTTCATGATCCTCCAGCAAGATTCAGAACAATGAGAACCTGCATTCTCCCAAGAGGAAACTCCTGAACTGTGCTAAACTTTCTTCTTTCAGTGTTATTGTCTTTTTTATTATGAATGCCCTTCCTAAATTAGTGAATCTTACTTTTTACCGGTAGTGTAATAGGTATACTGAAGCTGATTTATCAAAATTCAAACAAAGGAATAATACGAATGTTTCTGTTATTTATCCCCCCCTATTTTTCTTTTTCATAGCACCACCATATTCTGCAGCATTGTACCAAGAACCTTAAGAAATTAGAAGGTCTTCACAGCTTATGTCCCTGCCACAATCTGAATTTAGAACAAATATAGCTCGAAGGCATTTCAAAAATCTGATTTATTTTGAGTTGTGTCATGAACAAAACCCAATTTTTGGAAAGACATGCAAACGTTTTGCTTTACCAATTAAATAGCCCACACTACAAAAATAGTAACTGCCTTTATACTGGGTATTATTAAATCTATTATATACCTAGAAGAAAAGATATTCCATCGCAAAAAAGAAAAAAGGAATCCTTTATTTATAATTCATTTATTTATAATTATTATATATTTTATCCCACCTCCTATTGTGTGATACTTCCCCCACCTCCTAGATTGTAAGCTCTTTTTCTCCTTCTCCTCCTGTGTCACTGTCTGTATCTGTCTATCATTTGCAACTCCTTTTTATTGTACAGCGCTGCGTAATATGTTGGCGCTATAGAAATCCTTTATTAATATTATCGATGATATATATATATAATTCATATGTGGACTGTATGTGTCTTTTTTAATGATTGGTGTCATAAAATAATGCCTTTTTTTTCTTCATATAACAAATTTCTGCATTTTACATAAATTTGACATTGGCTCTGAATGAATAGTGTTCTGACATACTCTCAAACAGATTGTCAGGATGCTTCATTAAAACTTTGCTAATGGTAAACTTAGCATAAAGCCATCCGCTCACCCCTTAAAATATTTTTTGGTGCTTTGTTTCAAAACTCTGAATATTTCTCAAGGCAATTAATAATATTTTAAAGAAATGGGATTTATATAGCGGCAACATATTACGCAGTGCTGTACATTAAATAGGGGTTGTAAATGACACAGGAGGAGGAGAGGACCCTGGCCTGAAGAGCTTACAATCTAGGAGGTGGGGGAAGTATCACACAATAGTAGGGGAGATATGGAATGGTGGGAAGTAGTGAGGGTTTAAGAGACAGAAGAAGATGGGTAGGTCAATTTAAAAAAGATGGGTATTATTATTATTATTAATAATAATAATAATAATAATAATATTATTGCATCCTAATATATTTATATATATATTAGTATGCAAGATTATATTCACTTTTTTAAATAATTTATTTACAAAACAATGCTCATAAAATCAATATATATTATTTTAATATTTATTAATTTTGTATAATATTATATAGTATTAACTCTAGTATAGCATGTTCACCCAAACAATCATACATGCAGAAAAAAACTAAATTTTATTTAGAAAAAGGAATATATATATATATATATACATGACTGCATTAATAAAATATTTTTAAAAATCTCAATAAGGCCAAAATAAATTGAGATTCAATCATTATTTTTTTTCTTTTGAACACTTAGCATTGTTCTTGGTGCACAAAACAAAAATACCCAGACAGAAAGACTAGTTCTGACCTTGAGATGGCAGCACAATAACAGGAATTTTTTCTGTTCTGTCCACATACACAGCTGAATAATTTGTGCTATAGATAAAACAAAAGAAATAATGGGTGTTATAATTTTATGGCTGGGCTATTCAGTCAATAAAGTGCACCCAGAATGACATCTGCACCAAACGTTAGTTTATTAGATATTACGTACATTTAGAATTCATACTCGGACGCAAAATTTAATGCACAAAAACAACACGTTAGCTGAATAACACCCTGTAACCCATTCTGGCCTCTCGGAAGTCCCATGCATTTATATCTAGACGTATAGACATTAATAAAGTGCAAATATACTGTATGTTAGTAAATAACATAAAGTACCCTCCCAGTGCCTACTATTTGTAGAGTAAAAATAAATCAGAAAGTAATACAAAAAAAAAAAAAACAGTAAAAAAAATAATATATATATTGTAGCTCTATCCATAGAATAAACTATTCTACAACAATTATTTGTGTCTTATAGCATTTTCCATATTAGATAAAAAAAATCCTGTAAAAATAATTTATTTAATTTAAAAATTTCTTCCAGAGTAGTTATTTTTTATTGTATTGTTCTGCAAAACAATTAAACATTTCTTTTCGTTTTTTATTTCCGCCTTGTGGGAATCAAAAAAAAACAAAACAATTTTCCTTTAATCAGTGTTTATTTTTTGTAGTTCCAGTGCAATGTATGCAGTTTAAGGAGAACTTTTGTACTACTATACAATTTGTGGAAATATATATATATATTCTCTCCTATTGTGCGATAATTCCCCCATCTCCTAGATTGTAAGCTCTTTGGGGCAGGGTCCTCCCCTCCTCCTGTGTCATATGCAAACCCTATTTAATATACATGTATATTTGTATGTTGGCACTATAAAAGTCTTTATTATTAACTATTATTATTATATTGATGATAATAATAATAATAATGATTATATATATATATATATATATATATATATATGTGTGTATTTTTTATTTGGACTGTATGCGTTGTTTTTAATGATTAGTGTCATAAAGTACAAAGTAAAAGCAATGGTAATGCCTCTGTAGATTTTTTGTTTCTTCATATAACAAATTTCTGCATTTTACATAAATTTGACATTGGCTCTGAATGAATAGTGTTCTGACGTACTCTCAAACAATTTCTCAGGATGCTTCCTTAAAACTTTGCTAATGGTAAACTTAGCGTGAAGCCAACCCCTCAACCCTTAAAATATTTTTGGTACTTCGTTTCAAAATTATGATCATTTCTCAAGGTAATTATTATTATTATTATTAATATTTAACAGTATTTATATAGCGCTAACATATTGCGCAGTGCTGTACATTAAATAGGGGCTGCAAATGACAGATACAGATATTGACACAGGAGGAGGAGAGGACCCTGCCCCGAAGAGCTTACAATCTAGGAGGTGGGAGAAGTATCACATAATAAGAGGAGGGATATGGAATGGTGGGGAAGTAGTGAGGGTTTAAGAGACCTTGGGTAGGTGAGGTTAAAAAAATGTGTTTTGAGTGCTCTTTTAAATCAGCAAAAACCAGGAGCAAGCTGAAAAAGACAAGGAAGAAAATTCTAGAGAATCAGAGCAGCTCCAACGCCAACATATCATGCAGTGCTGTACAAAAAATAAGGATAGCAAGTGACAGACAGATAAAAACAGTGACACAGGAGGAGGATAGGACCCTGCCCTAAAGAGCTTACAATCTAGGAGGCTGGAAATGATAATGGTAATCCCTGATTATTATATGAAGAATAATAAATCTTCCAATATTCTATAAAAAAGGGCGAAATAAGGAAGAAAGCATGGAGGCCCTCCGTGTTTGTGTGGGTTTCCCCAGGGTACTCCGATTTCCTCCCACATTCCAAAAACATGCAGTTAGGTTAATTAGCTTCCCCCTAAAATTGACCTTGTATTGTATTAAACATATGACTATGGTAGGGACAATAGATTGTGAGCCCTTTGAGGGACAGCTAGTCACATGACTATGGACTTTGTACAGCACTGCGTAATATGTTGGCACTAAATAAATACTGTGTAATAATATTAAAACAGAAAGCTCAATACAGATAAAACATTTGGTCCATACGTTTCAAACATTTGCTGGTGGAGAATCTTCAAGGGCCATGTGTTTAAATGACAGTAATTGATAAAGGTAAAATAGGTAAAGGTAAAATTCTTGCAATTGCTTTGAATGAAATACACATGTTGGGGTATATTTATAAAGCAGTTTGTTCACCTTCAAATTTATTTACAAATGTTTTAAACTATAGTAATTGATTCACTTGCATTTGCACTTTGTTATTATTTAAATATTTAGCAAATATTTTTGGCTACATTCACGGTTTTATAAATAGGCCCCATTGTGTGGGAGAGGCATGATGATAATCATAGCACAATCTGAGCACAACTGAACAAAACAGATTTCTAGACAGATGCCTAGAAGGTCATAAATTATTTTAAAAACCATTCAAATTTGCATATTATTTACACTGACTTCAATTAGAGAAATATATGAACACTTAGTAAAAGTAATTTGCAGAATTTTTAAGTAAATTCATTGTGAAAGTTTTTTTTGGGTAAAGGTTGGATGAATCTAGGATGAAAACATTTATATAGAATCGTAGGTGTTTATTGGTATCTTATGGAGAATATCAGCAACAATTTTAATTGTGTAGTTGTCAAATTCTACTTGTAAAACCTTTTAGTGTCTGAAGGACTAGAACTGACTAATAACATTTACTTACAATTAATGTTTTTGGTAAAAATAGTTTATTTTGTTCTTGGACGAAAAACAAATTGACTCAAGGTCTATACATCCAATTTCAATGGCTGTGGCCTATCTATTGGTCGGCCGGTAAGAATCTAAATGGGACATTTAGCCTGCAGTGCATGAGATTATGCAGCCCCAGTATTACCCCACCACAAAATGTTCAATATAAACAACAAACAAAAAGAAAGGAATGGGCTGTAGTTCTATCTTGGGTTAAAATGTATTGTTTACTGTTATACCAATAGCCAAAACATAGTGTAACCAACAATCTTGGTCATTCAAGACTCAAGCACCATTAATCAAATGGAAGTGACCATCCTAAATCATGTAAAACACTGTCCACCCACAGAATGGGTGACATTACTCAACCACCAGGCTTTTTGTAAGACTGCAAATTAAACAGAATTGACCATCATAAATCATGTAAAGCTCTGTCCACCCACAATGTGGGCAATGTTACCCCCAATAAGGATAAACCATGACTGGTGGGAGGATGGGAAGCTTGCAGCTTGCTGTTATGAATACGTCCTTACTGATAGCTCTGTGGAAGGTAAGAAGAATTCATTTTTGGATATTGACTGGCAGTTGGCAATTAAGTGATCAGCTGTGCTTTACTCTGTTTAGGACAGATGTATCTCCTCTCAGCTTTTCTCCAGTACTTCCAAGCAGACTTCACCCTGAAACAAGAAAATTATCAGAATAATGCAAATTCTTAACTTTCTTGCAATGTCTGTGCTCCCTTTCATGGCTACTTCAGGCACTCACATCGGGGGCAGATGTATCTAGCGGCCCTCCACAGGTGTTTCAGGAGAGCATGTCTGTGATAGCCTCCACTTATGGTTACTTATGGTTCTAGGTGGCTCTTTGCTGGCAGTGACATGCATCAGTCAGCTTTCAATCAGGCAAATGCCTACAACTACCCATTGCCTAGCCTGGGTCAGATTCTTTTGACTCCTTATTGACCTGAACCCCGACCACATTACACACTGCTGAGAGTGGGAGTTTTGTTGCTGATTTTCTTCCTGATTGCCTATGAACATTCCTTACCAACTGGATCATCTGCCTGGCTTACACGCCCTGGTATATGACCTCTAGCTTCCTTCTGTGAACTCATTCCTGCCTTTGGCCAGTGTAATCTTCGGCCTGACTGTTGGATAATGCATCAACCCCGGCTTTAACACCTGACCTTTACTGGCTATCTGCTCAGCCTTTTCCTGTCATGTTGGCTCCTGGTCACCTGTCAATTTTTGACCCGCCCAGGCACCTTTAAAGCAGAGCAGGGTCACTAAAGATAAGGCTAGATCAGGCATGGGCAAACTACGGCCCCCGGGCCATATACGTCCTGTTAGGCTTTTTAATCCGGCCCATTGAACTGCTGAACCGCTGAAGTAGAGAGAGAGTTCAATGGGCCTGATAAAACAAGCCTTAGTGTGCGGCTCTGGCCAGTGTCCCCCCGAGCGGGGTTGGCCCGGTCCCTCTGCCAAATTTTAGCTCAGATTGTGGCCCCTTAGTGAAAAAGTTTGCCCACCCCTGGGCTAGATGCATGCAGTATATGAACTGCTAATAATAATATTAGTACATCCCCCCAGTCAAAAGTTTTGAGGGAAATTGGGTTGTTGATAAGTTTGATATACACATTCGGACAGCACCCCAACACTGTAAATTAGAGTTTTTAGGTTTCTGTGGGATCTAAAGGCTTATCGCTTTTGGGTGTGCCCAGATCTACATGGTGGCGATTCCTCTGGTTTAAATCCTTCCAATATAACGTCCAAGGGCAATAAACGTCACCCAATTGTTATAACTACCCTCCCAGTTACAACCCAACCAAAATTGCAACCCTTATGTACACAGTTCTCTCCTTTACTTTGGACCAACTGATAACTTGATACTCCTGCATGCATAGTGAAGTCTCAAACTCAGCCAATTGCTACTCATCCGGTCTCAATACCACCAACATAATAACCAAGGGCACTAAACTTCATCCCATTGTTATGACCACTACTTCCAAACAACCAACACAACTCAAGGATTGAAATGACAACCCTTGTGTACACAGACTGGGTTTTTACTTTAGACAACTCATACCAAGGTACTTCTGTACTCATGGGGACATCTCAAACTCACAGCCATTTGCTGCTCCACTAGGCTCAATCCCCCCAATCTCGTGATCATGGGCACTGAACCTCATCTAATTGTTTTGACCATCAGTCAGTTACTTCAAAACAGCCAACATAACCCAACTGAAATGACAACTGGTATGCACATAGACCACTCGTTTATTTTAAACAAGCTGATAACTAGATACCCCAGTGCTTATGATGACATCTCTATGATACTTTTTACTGGCATGCACTGGACACCTAGTGGCGCCATCTACTTCCTTCTTCTGCTGACGCTATCCGATCCTGCACTGCGCAGTTGCCTGATTGGGTGACGTGTCTTCCTGTTAATGTACAATTTAGGTTAGCCACCATTTTATATATTGTAAATTTGGTGATAGGTTCACTTTATTAAAACAGTGTGGACCCCAGGCAATCTCTCTTTTGCAATATATAACATTATATTTCTAACCACAAATCCCAATATTATCAATGAAATATTTAATTACTATTTTTTTAGGTTTTTTTTTTTTTAGTTTTGCCTAAAATATAACAGCAGTTCCTTGCCCGTTCTTCACATTTTAAAATGTATCTCCGATGTAAGGGAATTCCACTTGATGGCTCCATATTTTATTATTGGAAGTGCAACTTTCACAGAGTATTTATGGCGAGAAGAAAGCCATTTAAGAAAGCAGCAAGAAAATAAATGAAAATGACACTGGAAGGTTAGACAAGGGCACATCATGCAGGGTAAGATTTAAACCTTACAAGAAACAAATTGCATTCAAACACGGAGGAAGTAGAGACAGTGCAATGAGAAGCCCTGATTAGATTCTCACCCTGAATATTGTCAGTGGGGATCAGGAGGAGCCTTATTGCACCGTGTGCATGTCCCGCTGTTTTTGGCATGTCTTATACATATCTTCTATATAATAATATAAAAAGATAATGAACTACAAAACCGCAAAATACATTTATAAATAAATCTCACCACTTGTCAGATAATATAGCCACCATATATGCATTTCAGTTGTGTATCTACAGTAGCTGTTTAATTCCAGTTCAGCTTTGAAATTGACACGTAATAAAAAAAAAAAAAAAATGGTGCAGTGAGGTGAGCAAATTTGCTAAATGGTTTCCCCTGGACCTGAATTTTACTGTGGTGACCACTAAGCGTGGCTAAAATTAGCTATAACTTCATTATTCTAACCATCCTTACCTGCTTGTTTTGCATTTAGGACCCCCAACTTTTGGAAGAACAATTGTTCTACCTTCCCCATCCCATGCACTTTTGTTGGATTCAGCCCCAAGTTTTACATTTCTCCCAAATCGGCCTCATTATTATTATTATTAAACAGGATTTATATAGCGCCAACACATTACTCAGCGCTGTACATTAAATAGGGGTTACAAAAAACAGAAAAATACAGACAGTGACACCGGAGGAGGAGAGGACCCTACCCCGAAGAGCTTACAATCGAGGAGGTGGGGGAATTAACACACAATGGGATGTAGTGGTGGGAAGTAGTGACGGTTTAGGAGACAGAAGTAGATGGGTAGGCAAAAAATGGGTTTTGAGGGCTCTTTTAAATGGGAGAAAGTAGGAGCAAGCCGAATAGGAGGAGGAAGCTCTAGAAAATTCTTGTATCCGTGCGTGTGATGAGGTTATGAGTGAGGAAGTCATTAGTAGGTCATTGGAGGAGTGGAGAAAGGGGCTAGGGGGGTATTTGTCTATCAGGTCAGAAAGGTAAGTGGGACAAAAACTGTGAAGGGTTTTGAAGGCAAATCACAGGAGCTTGAATTTGATTCTCAGGTGAAATGGAAGCCAATGAAGAGAACTACAAAAGAGGCAGCAGTGGGAAGGATGGATGCGTCTGGCTGTAGCATTATGGATCATGACTTCTGAAAACTGTTCATCCGCGTCATGTGCGCCTTTGCTTTCCTGAAAAAATAAGAAAGCTATACTTATCTTGTAACAAATTTCCTCCCAAAACATTACCCTTCCCAAATAGTTGATTCCTAAACAAACACATACTTGCTGAAGTTTGTGGTCACATGACATGCCAGTTCAGAGTCTTTGATCTTCTTGCATGGTGTGATGGATTGTTCCCTGGTGTCTACATCATGGTTGAAGTGGACTGTTTCAAGTAGTTGCCCAAATGGCCTGATCCTCCTAGGATCCAGAAGACTTCAGCAGTTGTATAGCAATGCAAGGGTGACAAGCCGGTCAACAGCCGAGGCCAGACTGCATTGCTGGAAGATTGTTCTCTACTCTCAGAATGGACACTAGTGAGAGACAACAGGTTAAAAGAGACATTGGTGAGGGACATCAGATAAAGGCTATGTCCACACTTCCGATGATTCTCATCTGAATATTGTTTCAGGGCTGGTATCGGATGAGAATCTGCCGTGTGTACAGGAGCCGTCTGACGTTGTTCATGAATCCATCCTGGCAGATCGACGAACGATGAACGACCACAATGGAAAGGATCCTTGGCAAACAACAACAGTCTTATGTGTGTACGTTCCCTAAAAGGGACACTTGTGAGGGACATTAGATTAAAAGAGGAGCACTATTGAGGAACATCACATAATTTATTATTATTACACATATACAGTATTTATATAGCTCATATTACACAGTGCTTTACAAAGTCCATAGTCATGTCACAATCTAATGTCCCTACCATTGTCATATGTCTTTAATACAGTCTAAGGGCAATTTTGGGGGGAAGCCGATGAACCTTACCGCATGTTTTTGGAAGTACCTGGAGAAAACCCATGCAAACACGGGGAACCTGCAAACTCCATGTGGGTCACGGCCGAGATTAGAACCTGGGATCTAGTGCTGCAAAGACCAGAGTGCTAACTGTGCCGCCCGTAAAGGACTTTTTTGGGTGATTTTTGTAATGGTACATGATGCTGGAAGCAGGATTGAGATACGGGCTTTAGAGAGAAATGGCATTATATCATATATTATATTGCTAACCATGCTGCATGGAGTCAACGTTAAGAGGCATCTCACTAATCTCACTAATAAGTACACTGAACATTGAATTAAAATCCGGGAAAGGTACTAACTCTTCCCCATTATCTCCAAAACTGTTAAAAAAAGGCTTTGGCTTGAGGCTGAAGGCCAAAACAACGTATTAATTTCATATAAATATAGAACTACGTATAATAACTTTGTGGCAAAACAAATTAAAGTTGCAGCTAGTCCCTCTTGATCCAATGGCATATTGTAGGTATGAATTCCTAAATGATAAACCCATTTAAAAGCTTCTGTTGCATGTCTCACCTTTATTTCAGGACTTTCTCCTGCAGTACTTCTTTTCTGCCACAAGATGTCCTCATTTTTTAAGTTGATAAAAGCCACCATCATTCAACCCATTCTCTTTGAGCCCAGGCTGCTATAGCCTTACCTCCATGATGATAATGAATGTAGAAGCAGCACAATGATGAGCTCCTCCGCTACTCATCTTTCTCTTCCTATCAATTTACTTCTTGAATCGCTTTTTCCACTGCACCATAAGCTTGTATTTTACAAAAACACATTTATTAATGTTGAATACAAAGCTGCATTAATTTGCGTCTTTTATATCTGCTTGCAGTTCATCCTTAAAAGAGAGCATGTCACGCAAAATTTATAAAATGCCTCTTATTTATTGTATTCTGTTCCTAACAAAATCCATAAACACATTTGTAATGCTTAGTTTGTTTTACAGACCCCCCCCCCCATCCTTAATGAAACATGTACTTACATTGACACCGCATCGTTAAATAAAAAGACAATTCTATTCGAAGACTCTTCGCTACGACTCTGCCATAATAATCATGTCAGCTGGGAGAGGTCAAAATTGTATGATGTTCTTCTCTTCTACAGAAACATTTCTTTTTATGATTTATCCGGAGGAATAATTCCATCACACAAAGTAAACCACAACTTCCATTTTTTTTATTTATTTACATTTTATGTCCCATTTGAAGGGATTCATCTAATTTTTGAGACGCTTGACCTAAGTTTTTTATCTGCAAATCATATTACTTATAGAGTGAGGAAGTAAATTATTGTCATAAAATGCCTACATCTGTGCTAAACTTTGACAAAATTATGCCCTCTTATACATTAAGGGAGCCCATAAATTCCTATTTTAAATTGCCCTGGCTTTGAGATCATGCAGGGACATATATCATTTCTGCAGAGCAACAGAAAAAAAAAAGAAGTGAGAAACAGAGGTATCTCTGCCAGCGTGCATTAAACAATGCGAAGATGACGAGCTCAGTGGCTCCATCTGCTGGTAAAGGTTCAAACCCAGCAAATGCAGAAAAATAGTGCAGCAAGCCAAGAGATAAGGGGCTCCTAAAATGGAACTAAAAGCATAAAGATTTATGTTATAGGAAACCTAGAACTTAAGAATCAGAACCCTGAAAAAATGGAAAGATTTATGTTGTATGAAAAATCAGTTTAAATTGATGAGATTCTCCCTTAGTATTTAATGGGCCTGATTTATTAAAGCTGTCCAAGGATGGAGAGGATACACTTTCATATGTGATCCAGCAAACCTGGAATGGATTTCTTCAAAGTCATTTGCTATCTGTTAGCTAATGTTTTCAAACCCGGCCCAGATCCATTACAGGTTTGCTGGATCACCCAACTTCACTGATGAAAGTGTATCTTCCCCAGCCTTGGAGAGCTTTAATAAATCAGGCCCAATGTCCCTAGAATTACCAAACCCTTTATGCTATTTAGGATATGAATAAACATGAACATGAGAGAAGAGGAAACAGGCTTTTTGTTGCAAAAAAATTATTTGTATTATTGCTTTACATCATACATACAAATAAATACAGGCTTTGTCCGAAATCTATTTAATAAGTCATGGGATATGGACCATCAAACTAGACAAAAAAACTTTCCTAAGTTGTCTTATGCATTAGATAATGACTATCCCGACACGTTTCGCCACTTAGGAGTATGTGAAAGGTATTGTAACACTAAATAATAACATAAGACATTTTACAATACATATATAAGTATTTCTACGTGTTCATATACATATATTAGTTGTAAAGGCTGTGTATAGTATACTACACACATGTTTACACAAACTACACTAATTTATTATATGTATAACCACATAAAGTTACTATACGATATATCATATGTATAACCATATATATATTTACTATATATATAACTACAATATGAACAACATACTATTTACATACAAACAAACACTATAAAGGCATATACATACTACTTATAAATGTATAAAAATGAATAATTATATATGTATTGTAAAATGTCTTTTGTTATTATTTAGTGTTACAATATCTTTCCCATACCCCTGAGGATGCCAAATAACGAAACGCGTCGGGTCACAAGACATTATCTATCTAATGCATAACACAACTTAGAAAAGCTTTTTGTCTAGTTTGATGGTTCATATCCCATGACTTATTGAATAGATTTCGGACCAAGCTCGTATTTATTTTTATGTATGATGTATAGTATTATTAAAAATAACTATTTTGTCACAAAAAGAACCGTTTTCTCTTTTCTCATTTTCATGTTTGTTTATGTGTTACTTCCCCCACCTCCTTGATTGTAAGCTCTTTGGGGCAGAACCCTCTCCTCCTCCTGTGTCACCGTCTGTACCTGTCTGTCATTTACAACCCCTATTTGTTGTACAGTGCTGCGTAATATGTTGGTGCTATATAAATCCTGTTTATTATTATTAATATTAATAATAATAATAATAATAATAATAATGTTATAGGGAACCTAGAATCAAGAATCAGGATCCTAAAAAATCTACTTTTTTGTGGTGTACTTAGGCACGTCATGGCTGTATATCTGCATTGTGAAATCTAAAGCACGGCCACCTCTGACTGCTAGTCTTAGAGATTCAGGTTGAGATTTGGCGATGTCATTAGCGTGATGCTCACCGTCCTCCTTGCTGGAGGCTCTGACATGAGGAAGCAAAGTCCTGCTCCTACCAAATTGGTCAACCCCATAAGGTGACACCTTGCTGACAAAGATGGATTAAAGCAGAATGGAGCCATATCATGTACCTGGTGGATTTTCAAAGTGCCGAGGATAGCCTCTCCTGCTGCTTCGGATCTGATACCCAAGACACACCCACCAGAGGGGCGCTAGTGCCAGACGAAGCAATTTGGGTAACAGGCCAAGGTCAGCAATGTTCAGGCAAGCAAAATACTAAGGACAGAAATTGAGTCCATGCAAACTTTGGGCCTGATTTATTAAATCTCTCCGAGACTGGAGAAGATGGACTATCATGAGTGAGAACCTCTGTGATCCAGCAAACCTAGAATGGATTATTTGCTATTAGTTGGCCCATGTTTTCAATCCTGGACTAGGTCCATTACAGGTTTGCTGAATTACCTAGGTTCACCCATGATAGTCTATCTTCTCCAGAGCTTTAATAAATCAGGCCCATTGATGGATTTGGGTATTTTCTGTAAATTCACACAACAGAAGATATTCTCCAATTGTTCTTGAGACATTGAACATTGATTGGACCTATTTGATGTTTCTGATTGCAATTCTTCCTCCAATGACATACATAGAAGTGTGGGCAGTGCAGGATCTCCTCCGCACCGGGAGATTGTTACTGACACGAGAAGCTGGGGAGGAACATGCTTCATCTACTCTTTATGACTTCATGCCGTTTAAACATTATGATTTGGTGTTTGTATCAGCTCCTCGCCCCCTCCCTGGCTCTTGTCTCCCATCTCCAGTCACCTTCCTCCTTTGCAATATTAAGGAATTATGGATGCAATTTATTTGCCTAGGTATCATTCTTGTACTGTTTTTCCATCTTTTACTATGTTGTGCTGGCCAACTCAAAATATAGATGCTCAGAGCCTAAAGGGGATATCTATAAATGTATATAGTCTATGCAAACTCAATAATAACATTCTATAAGTTTTACCATGGTATTTTCATTTTGCAATATCTTGAAATCTTACGGGTTTATTAAAACACCTGGAAAGATATTGTTCAGGCACTTCCTGGTATAAGGTGACAACGCTCTTCCCATTTTACAATTGTGCTCCTGCGTTGTCACTTGGCTATAAAAATTGAGGCTGCGTACAATTTTCACAGCTGAAAACAAATTTTTACAAGCTTTTTCAGCAACAGAGAGTGATCGATGAATAAACAAGTGTTGTACACACAGGGTCTGATTTATTAAAGCTCTCCAAGACCAGAAAAGATACACTTGGGTGACCCAGCAAACCTGGAATGGGCTTCTTAAAAGTCATTTGCTATTTGTGAGTAAATACTTTACAGGTGCATTCCAGGTTTGCTGGATTGCCCAGGTTCACTGTTGAAAGTGTATTTTCTCCAGCTTTGAGGAGGTTTAAAAGATCAGAGCCATAGTGTTTATTCTAGGGAAAGAGGAAACGGGATGGATGTTGAGCGCGCAGCACCCCATTGTGCCCTCCTCCCTTGATGTATATAACGGTCATTCCCGATCAGTTGTTCATGGAGCCTTTTCGATGGATCCATGAACTGCGTTAGGTGACCGCTGTACAGGTATCAGATTCTAGCCTCGTCTCGGCCGATAATTATCTGACGTATATACACAGCCTAAAAGTGGATATTGTGGATATAGTGGGACACCAACCAAAAACTGGCCCTGAGAAATGTTGTGCAGCCATTGCAGAGTAGACAAAAGAGAACTGCAAAGAGGCTGCAGGAAATGAGCACCACTAAAATGCAACTAATTTTATTAAAAATAATAATAATACATAATTGCTATTTACTTAAAGTTTAGATTTACTTTGAGCAGATCAGAATCATAAATATGTTTAAAGAACAATAAAAGCCATAGTTATCATTGCCCAGTGTCCTGCTTAGACAGCAGGTTTGAGTTTGCCATCTAGTGGTAAATTAAGATTGTTGCAATTATTTGTACAATTAAATCCTTTGATCATTACAACTTCTTTAATACAAACCACTTCTGCATTCTGCCTTCCTACCCTCAGCACTTAAACCCCCCCCATATCCATAAGATGTATCCATTGACCTCTTACTACTCTTACATTCATTGTTTCTTTTATTTACTGCTGACAAAATAGCTTTTTGGGAACTTAGGGACTTTTCACCATTGAGTTATAAACATAGAAAATTACATCCTTGTTTATTTTCTTGCATATAACTTCTTTATTATTTCATCTTATTCTTTTGTAGGTATTGCATAAATTATAAATTACCCTCACTGTATGACCTTGTTACCAATTGTAACTATTTACAGAGGAAGCTGTAAGATTAATATTATTATTATTATTATTATTAATTAACAGGATTTATATAGCGCTAACATATTATGCAGTGCTGTACATTAAATAGGGGTATTTCAATTGTTCTTTATTTCTTTTGAATGTGAATCTTAGCTTAAAGTAGGTGAGAGCTCTAGAACAACATCTTGCATATGTTTTAAAATGTAATTTGACTTTACAAGTCATGTTTAATATTTTCATTAAAATAATACTGCATGATCTTGCCCTAAAGCCGGGTTAGGGCACCTCCAGGTATTGGGTGCCAAAGCTCTGTCCCGGTCTGTTCTGCTGCATTGTCAATTGGACAACTCGGCATATGATGAGGATAATAAGTGGTTGTTTCATTACACTTATTACAGGATGGTGTCACCATCAGGAATCCCACCCATGCAGCCATTGCTGTAGTGCATGTAGATAGGAAGTAGATGCAAAAGAAAGGTTGCATTAGTGGCATCAAAATAGCAATAGTTTTGCAACATACATTGTTAAGTCAATTATTCAACAAACAGACGTGAATCACTTTTGCAAAAATTGTTTCTGGAGACATTAGAAATAAATGGAGCGCTGTTTATTCCATGGAGAGGAGATGGTGGAGCAGGAGGCACCCCGCTGTGTCCTCCTCCATAGGAAGCAGAAGTGGTCCTTATACTTTGGTTGTTCAGTTGTAAAGCTGGATGGATCAGTGAGTGACATTGGAAGAGTTTCAGGTGACCCAAATCCAGTTTGTATATGTAGCGTTGGAATTCACACATTTGGAATACTCCATGGTCCCAACATAACTTCTTCCACCCATCCAGGATGATTACCTGCACTGCACCCCCGCATGTTATTGGGTGTTTAGTAGAGCAAAACTTCTCCCAGTGCCATTTCCTTTTTTTCTGTTTGCGCTCTTGCTGACCCTTTGGGGGTATCAGGAGCTGGAGATACCTGCAAGGATAGAAATCTAGTTTGTTTATACAGCACTCCATAGCTCCAACATAACTTCTTCCACTGGAGGACAATTAACAGCATTTCACCTTCCCATGTCATGCTTTTTGGGTGTTTAGTAGAACAAATCTTCTCCCAATATCCTTTCTTTTTTCCTGTTTGTGTATTGGTGACTCAGTGGGTGTATATGTTTTTTATCTTATTTTTATTGTGTTTTAGGACACAGGATGAGCTGGAGATCTCTACAAGGAGATGGAAACTAGTACAAGTAGCTGATCTGATATCCGCCAGTCCTCTGCAATCTGCAAACTTCAGATATGAGTAGCACAAGGAACCAATTGTTTGTGCTGCAGTATCCAAACAAGGAAAATACTGATAGGAGCAGGGAACAGAGATACAAGTTCAATAGTCTGCTGCTTCTCTTTTACTGTCCAAGCAGGGGAAGGAGGACAGAACAAGACTTAGTTGTAATGTGAAAAATTAGAACCATAAGCTGAGTGCGCTATCTTCTAGGGATGTGTAAAACTGTAATAAAAATCCATTGTCAGAATTTTTTTTATATATTTGCTCCTTATTTGTGTATTCAGCCATTTGTCTGGAACTCTGCTTTAAAGTAGAACTATAGTTCTGTAGTAAAGCAGGTTGTGTATTGCAAGGGGCTAGGCCATGTCCTCTTTGCAATAAAATATACTTACCTGCCTGTTTTCTAAAGTGGCTGACATAACCAACCAACTGTGCAGAAGTGACTTGAGGGCCACCTGCACAATGAGGTTGATGCACCCATAGGCGTTCCTGTTGGCTTTAGTAGGTCCGTGGCCCTTGAGCAGTGGCACACTTTGCACTGCCCAATGTCCATCCCTGGTTCCCTGTCTTTATTTTGCTGGGTATCCCAGCAGCCCAATGCGCATGTGCGGGACTTATGTCACCCAGTCTATCAACATAGCTAAAATTGTCAAGCAAAAAACGACGGAATGGGGACAGGTGAGTATATTTTTAAAAAATTTGATCATATAGGTAAGGTTAAATTATTGCAGAAGGGACATCACCTATTCCTTCTGCAATTGCCTGGTTATAAGGCTTAGTTCTGCTTTAACAGTGAGCACCATGTCATTACAGCATTAGTCATGGGTTCACTTACCACCACTGTACACATGGCATTTTTATATTCTTCATTGTGTGTGTGCTTTTAATCTGGCTGCTCCAGTTTCCTGCAGTAGGTTAACTGGCCTTAGGTTGTGTATATGTGTGCAGGATGCTATGGCCATGGTACGTTTAATTGTAAGCTCCTCTGGGGCAGAGACTGAGATAATTGGTTCTATATACTGTAACCTACAAACTATGTCAAGATGATCCCATTCTAAGAAATAAATAATCCTTAAAATATATCACTTTAATTCCTTTAAACTACATGCATGGCTCTTCCTGTGTTATGAATGCCAACCACATTAAAAATATATATATTGGAATAAAATATTTGAAAAAGAGTTATTGTGTTATTGCGGGAAGGCAGCAGGCTGTATTTCCTCGGAGGTGCTGTATACTCTTACATTTGGTCATTAGCACTGAGTTACAGCAACTGCAAGAGCCACTGTTATTTCAGGACATTTGAGCAAGGATACTCACGAGCAGATAAATCTTTTATATCGTGTCATGAACT
Organism: Pyxicephalus adspersus; assembly: GCF_032062135.1. Taxonomy (NCBI): domain Eukaryota; kingdom Metazoa; phylum Chordata; class Amphibia; order Anura; family Pyxicephalidae; genus Pyxicephalus; species Pyxicephalus adspersus. The sequence goes on along the minus strand of NC_092866.1, from coordinate 7,341,129 downwards.
CTGGAAAACACGGTGCGAAATATGAGAATATTTATGGCCCAAGTTATTGTTCATAATCACAGCGACGCTTAGGTAAACACAGCGAGAATAAGCAGCGATGGGCAAATCCCGAACAAGCATTACGGTTCATGCACGAATAGATTGGTAAATTGCATTAATTTCCACGGATCAGACGGAACTGCAATGGTTGGGCTAATGGAAAAATGAGCAAATCTGTGATTCTCTTTATTTGTTTAGTATTGGAGAAATCCCAAATCCTATAGTTTTAGTTTGGATCAAGCAGTGACCAATTCCTTTTACTTTTGGCTCATCAAGAAATTAACAGCATTTCTTGTTGTTATATTTACATACTGGTCTTAAAAAAGTGGAACAAAAAGAAAAAAAAAGGAGAATAGTTCATGCATGATATAATATATAATTGCAATACTAACCTTTAATTTAGAGATCCCCCCTGCAATACTTATTTTCTGCCACCAGATGTCTACTGGGTTAAATGACAGCCAGCATTTTTCTATGAACTTAGGTCATTAGGGATCCACCCCCAGTCTGTGATTGGACAGTGGCTCAGCTATCCACCACTCTTTTCTGTTCCTATCAGCACTTGATCTGATTGGCTCCTCAGGTTGCTTCTTCTTCTTCTTTTCTCCCACTCGGAGCTCCACTATACAAGGACTGCAAGAGGCTGATACTGGGTCACATTCAGGTCTTTACACCTACTCTATTCATAACTAAAAAAGAGCATTGACTGGAGTTTGAATTTAATATTTCAAGAAAATTGCTTGTGTGCAGCCAAAGTGCTTCCATGGTCAATGAAAAAAAAGGATGGTGGCATAATAGATTATTCTAAATACAATATATTTATATACAATTGGCTTTTACCGTTTTTATTATTTTATTGTATTTATAAAGTCTTGTCACTAAAAGTCCAACAATGGAGCTCACACTCTAATCTCTGTATTAAAAACATATATATATATATACATCTTCAATTGTGTGGTCTTCTGGCTGCTTCAGTGACACCAAAGGCCTTTTTCTTTTGTAGCTTATTTATTGAGAGCACCACTTATGCCAGGAGTCCTGAGAGATCTTTCTGCATGATGATCTTTAGGGGCGGGTCCATAGCGCCCTGGGCATCACAGACCCGCCCCCGAGGAGAACTGGTGGCTAGATTTGGATGAAGACATGGAAGGTATTGGTGGAGCATGCAAAGAGTTAGTTATCCTTTTGGACCATTTCATAGATTAATACAGAAGGAAGATATTTAAAGAAAAATGTAACCGAACAAAAGCAACGGTGGTGACTTTATCTTTTAGTTGTTTTGCCATCCCTCATTGCGTTTCACTCCATTTTACCCCTCTTCAAAAGCTGCGAGGATCCCATTTCGGCATATAATAAGAAGTAGCTGCCACTTTATCACTTAAAATTCAAATGTTCCCAATCCTTTTTTTTTTTTTAATCAGTCCCCAGGTCATATTTATCTTCTTTGCCATGCCTTCATAGGTTACCACATTTCTATTGATAAATTGTAGGTACAGCGAGATGTATTGATGATCCGGAGACAGGTGTGCTGTGGAGTGCTGTGGCTTTGCATATCATTATACCCAGCCAGCGCTGCGGCTCTTGAGAGCTGTCGATTCTTGCCTTATTGCCGTTCAGGCTGATAAATGACAGTAATTGTTCCTAAGTTGAAGGACTACTTTATTAAGCTGGCTTGCATCAGAATGTTTTTTTTCTTGTGCTCTGGTTTAAGACAGTTTTTTTGCTTGTTGTGAATACAGCCGGAAATTTTAAAGGAGAATGTAAAAATCAGATGGACGTAATTAGAGCGGCTTGACTTATTTAAAGGGTTATCCTACTTTCAAGCTCAAGGCTGAGCCCTGTGGTTCCTTGCTTTTCAGATTCTCTGGTCACGTTAGTAATGAGACCTCCTTGCCATGACTTCTCAATTGTCTACCTGGGAGTTTTGGGTGGCCCTAAAGATGCTTTGTGGGTTCCTAGTTCCTCCTGGTACATTACCCCCAATATGTACAAGTGCAAATTGAATAGAACTAATAGACTTCCCTCACATTAGGGGTAAAGACCTGGAAACTCAGCATGGGGATGGTGGGAATCATTCATAATGAGCACAGCAGATATAGAGACCAAAGAACCCAGTAAAGGGAAGGTGGGAAACCCTCATAATGGGCACAGCAGGTGTACAGACCTGGGAACTTAACCCAGAGATAATAGGAGCCCTTCATAATAGGTAGTGCAGGTGAACAGACCCAGGGGACCCAGTACTGGGATGATAGAAATTCCTCATACTGAGTATAGGAACGGTGGGAGTCCCTCATATTGGCACAGCCGGTGTACAGACCTTACAACTCAGCATGGGGTTGGTGAAAGCCCCTCATAATGAGTAAAGCAGGAGTAAAGACCTGAGAACTCAACACTGAGATTTTGGGAGCCTCTCAATGGGCACAGCAGGTGTACAGACCTGGAAATCAGTGCAAAACTAGTGGGAGTCCCTTATAATAAGCAGAGCAGGTGTATAGACCCGGGAACCCAGTACAGGTATGGTAGAAATTCTTCATATTGGGCACAGCAGGTACAGAGTCCTTGAGACTCAGCATGGGGATTGTGGAAACCGTTTGTAATGGGCACAGCAGGTGTACAGGCCAAGGCAGTGCAGAGATATTGGAAGTCCCCCATATTGGGCACTGCAGGTGTACAGATTTTGGAACATAGCACAGGGGTAATGGGAGGCCCTAATACTGGGCAAAACAGGCATTCAGACCCAGAAACTCAGTGCATGGATGATGGGAGACCTACATAAGGGGCACAACAGGTATACAGACCCAGACACTCAATACAGAGATAATGGGAGCCCCTCAATGGGCACAGAAGGTGTACAGACCTTAGAACTTAGCATAGGGATGGAAGGGACCATTTATAATAACCAAAGCAGGTGTACTGACCAAGCAATTTAGTGCAGGGATGGGAGGAACCTTCATAATGAGAACAACAGGGGTACAGACCCAGAGTGCAGGGATGGTGTGAGCCTTACATAAGGGGCACAGCTGGTATACACACCTTAAAAACCCAGCACGAGGATGGAAGGAACCATTTATAATGGGCAAAGCAGGTGCACTGACCTCAGTGCAGAGATTTGGGGAGTCCCTTGTATTGGGCACAGCAAGGTTTACCTAAAAACTCAGTAGGAGGATATTGTAATGGGCACAGCAGGTGTACAGGCTAAGAAACTCAGTGCAGGGATATTGAGAGTCCCTGTGGGCACTGGGCACTACAGGTGTACAGACCCAGGAGCCCCTCATAATGGCAGTGCAGGTGTACAGAATGGGGACAGCTGGTGAACAGACCAAGAAACTCCCTGAAAACAAAAACTGAAAAAAATGACTCCCAGTGATCTTTAAGCAGAACTTTGCTCACCTTCCACCAGTGATGACAAATCTAAGCTGTCCCTCCCCTGTCCCTGTCTCCCCATGTCCCTCCCTGGACCTTCTACCTGCCATTTCTTTCAGGCTGATTGATCACCGGTACCATGCTACCCTCTTCTTATGAGCCCACACTGTCATGGAAGCACCTCCTGATGGTGCACCAAACAACAGTCTCGGCTCACAGTACAGTTCAGGAAGGAGCTGTTCTTACACCATAAGGTCCCTACTATCCTCTCTGCAATATTAAAAATCACCCACCACCCACCATAGGAGAAGAGGACCTTAGGATTTCATGTGACCGCCCAGGAGACCCCCAGAAAAAAATATCTATATACAAAGAATACGTCTTTAATAAAACAGCTGAGAAAGGTTCCTTTAAATCAGGGCAACAAATGACTTTAGTTGTCTGTTCTGAGTTGAAGCTTTAAGCTAAAGGAACATTTTTGCTTTAATTTTTTTTGTTTTCCTGTAAATCTTGTTTCAAAGCGTTCTGCATCTGCACCCATAATGCGAAATAATTGCACAATGTTGTAGCGGTGAAAGGATGATTGATGCAGCTCCATCCTCACACATTTTCCTGTGATTCATCGGATGGGCCAGAAATGACATGCTAAGCCTGATGTATATCTTTTATTACAAGGCATGGCATCAGCTGGATGCTGGAATATATATAGGTATGTAAAATATATCTCACATTTATGATGGGTATGACAGTAGTAGCGTCTAGTATCCAACTCCAGTCCATACCTCTAGTGATAGGGCCACATGGTTTATCAACTAATCACATTGATCTGCACTTGTACCGTGCTGTATCTGTGTGTGTTGTAGCAGTATGATCATTTTTGGTCTTTACTAACTTGTTATATTGACATTATAACTGCATTGTGGTCACTGGTGGCATCACCTAAAATACTAGACTTATCTGCTATTTGGAGATTTAGCTTTGCACAGTGTTCACTTTGCATGACATCACCATGGGATGATCGACCAGCCTGCTGCATGGACTGTGCACCTGCACTGCAGAGATGAGGATTGATGAATATGTGCATAGTAAAACAGACACTGAATTACAACTGGCAGAACACATGCTACTATGCAGCATTTATATATAAAGAATAAGAACAGAGTATTACACCCGGAACATAGGAGAAGGTGTACTGAGTTCATACATACAGAATAAAAACACACACCAAGAATTTCACCCAGGGTACAAGATAAGAGAAGCTGTAGTGTACAGAGTTCATACATACAGAATAAAAACACACACCAAGAATTTCACCCAGGGTACAAGATAAGAGAAGCTGTAGTGTACAGAGTTCATACATACAGAATAAGATCAGATACCAAGAATTACATCCAGGGTACATAATAAGAGAAGTATTACTGTTTAGAGCAGGGTTGTCAAACTCACAGATACACAGAGAACAACATTAAAAACTTAGACAAAGTTGCAGGCCAAACTTGAAGTTTATTGAAAAATTTGAGGAAGTTGTTTCTTCTCATTAGAAGATGAACATTAGTATATGGAAACAAAGAGGTTTTGCTTAACATTCAATCTGGAACAAGCCTATAATAGAGAAATAGTGCCGCTACTACAATTCCCTGCGCCTATAAAATAGTCCAATGCGAGAGCTTGCTGATCTAAAGACACAAGTGATGCCGGGAATTGTAGTAGCGGCGCTATTTCAATGCAGCGGTGGGCAAGCTGCAATTCATATTTAAAATAAATTTGGGGGCCAAAAAAATTCCTTTCGGGGCCAGAGTTTGACACCCCTGGTTTAGACATACACCGAGACATACACCCAGCGCACAGGACAAGAGAAGTGGTACTGTGCAAAGTCCATACACACAGAACAAGAACAGATACCAAGAATTACACCGGGGTACAGGACAAGGAAAGTGGTACTATGCAAAGTCCATACATACAGAAGAAGAATGCATACCTCATAGCTGACCTGCTGGAGATCTTGTGAAACTGAGCTGAAATCAAAATAAAGCTGAACTGTACAACCTACAACTGATGTTCTTCAACTGTACCTTTCAGATCATCATACACCTAAACTAACTTAAAAATGGGGAATTTATGAAGTACGAGCTCCAATTGCACCACATTGCATCCCCCGTACCCCTGCCATCGTGTCAATTTGGGTGCTGGACAAAGGGTTACAGTACCCTAAAACCAGACCTAATAGACTAGTATGCAACTTTGTAGTAGCAAAACAAGTTTATTGATTAATAATGTCCACTAACCAACATAAAATAATATTTAATGTATTGTCTTTGATTGATATATTTTAACATTGTAGCACAGTTCCATTCTGCTCCATGACCAAGTAGTTTATTTCCTGATCTGCTTCAGCAACCCCCCTAAAAATGGGAAAGTATGAGAATTATAAAGTCCTAAATCCACTTTAAAGAAAATGCCTTACAGGTATATTTATATTAAAATATCAAAGGGAAAAGTGCATTTTTTTGTGCTATTATAAAATGTAGAAGTGGCAGAGCAGAGCCACTTCAGGTCGCTTTTTGGAACTGGCAGACATAAAGAACTGCCAATTTCATTTCAATATCAGGTTCCATTAGTGTTTTTTGACAAAGGTAACATAATATCTTTCTTTATTCTCACTTCCCTCTTGTAGAATTAACAGCTGTGATGTCCAGACCTGAATGGACCCAAAATCTACAACCTAGAGCTTCGAGTTCCTGCGGTCGGTCTTGGATACGGCCATCTATTCTTAATTTTCCCCGAATGTAACTCACTCTCCGTTGTGTCTGCAGGCTAAAAAAAGTGACATTGCTTTCATTAAAGCGGCGTAATTAATACCTTGAGCTTACAGGGCAGGACCGATAGATTTAATAGGGTAGCCTAAGCCGAACTCCATTAGTAGTCACGAAAGAGAACGCCGTGTGCCAATGCTCACAGCTATATATTTATTGCAAATGGTGGCCCATCAAGGCCCTATGATTGGTTCATTATTTCAGATAAATAGCTAATTGCTGTCTGTCTTTTGATTTTTTATTTTAGTTAATTGTCTTACTGCTACCTATCTACAAACAAGTTTTTTTTTCTTTTTGTGTATGTTTTGACAGTATCAAGCATTTTTCGACATTATGCCTAGATGGAAAATGCTTGATGTACAAGCTGCAGTTTTATTCTGTAACCAGATTGTAAAATATGAACTGAATTAATCATAAAATGCGAGAGAATAATGGCAGATTTCCACTTATTTTATCTTTAGTGGCTCTCGGATCGTGTTTTAAACCCCCCCCTGTTTTCCGCAGCTGGTGCGTTGTGAACACGGCAGCGGCGATGCTGGTGGATAGCGAGAGGCAAAGGTCAAACCAGAGACTGTACAAATATTGTCGGGCAGATTTACTGCTTTCATTAAGCTTGGGGCAGTTCATCATAAAGTCTTTATGGTGTTTTTGCACAGAGCAGCATTTTGAAATCAGCTGTTTTAATGAAAACATAATGTCATATTTGTCAAAGTTCTAAATATTTTGAAAGTGAAATATAGGAAGGAGAAGTTCAATTTTGGATTCGCAGTTTTAGCTCATTGAAAATGTTTTTTTTTCTCTTTTAAATCCCTTAAGAGCGCCGCGTCGTGGAGGCGAAAAGCTGGAAGGACGGGAGTTGTGCTGCTTTCAGTAACTAGATGGCTAATATTCTGCAGGATAAAAAAAAAATATTCATACTCTCTAGAAACACACAGAGAGTAATGTGAATTAAAATTAAAGCTAGGTACACATGTCAGATAATCATCGCCCAGAGATGAACAGTCGTGCCTGTCTTGGGTAAAAATCTGACTTGTATAGTGATCCCCCGACATTACTCATCAATCCACTATGGAACGATGAACGACTGATTGGGAACAACGGCTGTTTACTCCTATTGGGTAGAGTACAGCAGGGATCCACTTGTTCATCCTCCTCACTCTCTTCTCTATAAAACTTAATGGCTCCTTGTGTACAGCGCTCTTTTGTTCATCTGTCACTGGAAATGATCATGAAAGACCTATTTCCAGTGAAAAGACGAAAGACCTATTTCTACAAACCTCTGATGTTCATCGGACATCTGTACGACGCCTAAAACAGAACTAAACTAAAAAACAAAATTCTCATCTTTACTTCTGCAGATCCCTCAGTCCCTCCAGAGCTTTCCTGGATTGGGTCCCGTTCTGTCCTGGAATCCTTCCTTGTCCAGGTGCGGAGGAAGCATTGGGTGCCACCATCTTCCTCTGTCTTCTTTCTTCTTCTGGCTATGTCACCTGATCTAGCATTGCGCGGGCATAAGATCAGGTGACATAGCTCGCTGTAAATGAGTAAAAAAGAGTGTCAATCACACTGCGTATACGTGAGATTGACATTTTTATTTCCCCATTTAGGAAAAAGTTCCTTCTGCATATGCCTGTTCCCGCAGGAGCAGCCAGATGCCTCCTGGGATACGCAAGGTTGGTATCCCAAGAGGCTCTGTGCCAGGGGTGTTGTTGTAAAAAAAGAAGAGTGGGCACGGTACTATCCATGCCCGCCCCACTACACCCCTGCCTATGTGTCACTGAAAGGGGAAGAAACTTCCCACATAGTGAAGTCATAATACCAGAACCCACCCGCTCTGAAGATAACCTGCCCACTCTGAAGACAACCTGCCCACCGCCCTGGACCTGCAACGGGAGATTATCTACCCTTTATGTAAAGTAAACATTTTGATGATAGGTCTACTTTAGGTTTCAATCTGATTACTACAACCTTATGTTAAGGTAGGTACAAAAGGCATATCCAATCTTTTCTAATTTGCAGTATTTTTTAAGACATGCCTAGTAACCCTTCCATGAGGGTATTTGGTAGTCCCATGGAGACCTCTACAAGTGATTATGCCGGTGCACACTCCATAGACGTTGTCCACCGTCCACCACAGTGACTATCAGAAAACAGGTGCATGTACAGAGTAAGTTGGAGCAAGTTCATGTTGGCAGAAAGTGTCTGAAAGAGGCTGGAAATGATCAGCAGCACAAAGCCAATATCACAAAGATTGTGCTATGATTCACTTTTTTCTGGAAGGGTAGCACAGAATGTGGCAACATTTTAGGTCCCTACCTCCCTGCAGCATTGTACCACCACTTCTTTTTATGTGGGGCAATAAATGATGTCCTAGGTGCCTCTGAGACTACAAATGGATGTGCTGATGCAAATTTCACAGACATGGTCCACTGTTGTCATTATCAGGAACTCTGAATCCTTAAAATGCCATGGTGCAAATGCTGGGATGCACAAGAAGTAGTTGGCAATTTTGAGCCTGCAATATGTCATAGTTTGAGTTGTAATAATCTTATAATTCCATTTTACCAATGGCTTGCTTTCTTTAATTTTTTCAACTTCCTAGTCAAAGGTGTCAAAGCTCCTTTCTATGTCCCAAATGCAAGATCAGCATTGTCACTCTTTTTTGCACACTTATTTTGAGGATTACAAAGTGACTAAACTGCCTCCTGTTATCTACAAGCTACTGTCACCCACCAATTGTCTTGGCTATTTTGCATGAGTGTTTAATAATACTGTGACGAATATCACCTCTGTTGCCTCCTTAATACGAATCCCTGCTGTTTGCATAACAGAAATCCTTTACCAGGTAGACTAAATTTAAGGGACCTTTCACTGTTATGGCTATGAGTTGTACTGACATTGTCAACTAATTTGTATCTATTGGTCTCACCCTCCCCTGAGGAAGCCTATTTGGCGAAACGCGTTGAGATATGAGACAACTTTTCTGTGCTATTTGTCAATATACCTCTCCCTGCTGCAACGGAGATTACACATATTTTTAGCCATAGCTTTACTGTGTCTAGTGTAGAAGTCATTTAATAATAAACTTCATAGGAAGGTTGGACTAAGTATCTTATTAAGCAAGGAGTTATCTTGTATAGTACAAGGTCTTACATCCCAGAATGGAAAGAGAGGATGGACCACTTGCAAAATGCTATGAAGGTAGAGCAGGTGGTGTCCGTGCAGGACTTCTGACACCCTTTACGCCTTGGCCATTGTACTAGAGTTTGCACAGCTCCTCTCCATCTGGCTTTGAGCCAGAACATCCGATGAGAACCAACAAGAAGGGGAGCTGAGACCAGCATGTGGACCTCAAGCCTCTGGGTTCAGACCACAACCCTGCACCATTCCAGCAAGGAAATAACTAACATTGCAGAAAGTGTGCAGTTGTCAAGTGAAGCCGGGAAGATGGAGGGACAAATACACAATATTCAGGTATCAACAGCCAGCAGCACATTGGAAGGAATTGAACGTCTATCTAGTTCAGGCATTAGGATTCAGATTGCTGTGCACTAATTACTGCAATGTTTCATTTTAGAAAAGACACAGGTGCTCAGTGATGGGGCTGTCTTTATAATGGAGGATGAGAAAGCAGAAAAAAAATCTACAAAACCAACACTTACAAAAAGAACTTTTGTGAAATTATGATGCTCTGCTTACTTTTGAAAAACCTGTTCATAAAGACAGGGATGAGGAAATAAGGTCTTGAGCAAAGGAGGGGCCCCAAATACACAACATTCCAGATTTCTGAATTCCCTGACATTCTTTAATTTTGGGCCCTACAGAAGGTGGGGACCTGTGGGATTATCAATTTGCCCTACCCACCAAACAGGCCCTGCATAAAGCCAGCCATATTGCTCATTACATTGTATGTTGAGGTTTAGTGTTGCGGTTATAAGTTAGGTTGTAGTATAAGGGCATGTTCACACCTACCTCTGAATGGCACAATTTTGTGCAGCTCCCCACAGCTGGCACCTTTCCAGCAGCTCCACGAAAGCATCTGCACATGTGACAGCTTTCGGCACTGATGCGCTTATTGCAGCTCCCATTCATTCATTCATTCATACATGTGGCTGCCCCAGAGAGACACTAATGTAGCATTACGCACTACAGCCTATCCGCCAGTGTGAATTCAGCCAAGGGTTAGGTTGATGTTATGTGTTTAGGCTGTAGATTAAGTTTTAAATGTAGGAGTTAAGCTACATACACACTTCCAATTATTATCGTTGGAAAACGAACGACGAACGTTCATGCACGATATATATGAACGATCGTATAGCACCGATCCTGCACATAGAGTTAACGACACGATCGTTCGTAGATATTGTACACACAATAGATACGATCGTTTGAGCGATAGAGGAACTATGTGCACGACAGGAAAGTGAACGGACGTTCGTTCATCACGCATGCTCTGAACATGGACGATCAACGAACGACCGTACACACGAACGATGTTCAATGATCGTCGCCCAATCCGATCCGTCGGTCCGGTCGTTCGTTTCCAGCGACTTTCCTCGTTCGTCGGCGTCGTTGGTTACTTTTTTACGAACGATTTTTTGCCCAATCGATCGTTCGTCGTTCGATTGGAACGATAAAAATTGGAAGTGTGTACGCACCTTAAGGTTCAGATTTTATAACTTGAAGGGGGAAGATAAGGTTAGTGTTATGATTAGGTTGCAGGTTCAGAGTTGTAGGTCTTAAATTAGGGTTAAAAATTAGTTTACGGATACAGTTTAGGGAGTTGGGTTGAGGTTGTGTTGGATATATTGGGCAAAGTGGAAGATAAATGTTAACCTGCAGATAGGAGTCTAGGCTGAGACTGAATGGCAGCCTTAAAAGTTAAGTTTAAGCTTAAACTTAACTTAAGCCTTAACTTTAAGCCTAACTCTAGGCTGAACATTCATTAAAAAAAAAAGACATTTATTTTCCGCAGAAGACTTGATCTCCTTATCAGCTTCCATTTGGTCCAACACCATAATAGATTCTTTCTTTGTTCCAGCTCTGAGGAACCAGCAGGCACCGTGATCTTCATCTATCTTCCTCACCCATTCCTGGGAATCCCCAAGGCACTGGATAGGATTGATGTTTCCTCCTGAAATCGTAAAAAAATTAGTGAGATCGGCACTTTTTTTTACCTTGCAAGGAAAGATGCCCAAGATTGAAGATGTGCAGAAGGAGTGACCCAAAGCCTCCTGGGATTTGCGATGTAGGTATCCCGGGAGGATTTGGGTTACCCACTTAGTATTTAACGTGCAGCACCCTTTTATAACATGTTAAAAATGTCATGATTGGTCCATTTTAAGGGGTAGGTTAAAGTTTATCATAGGGGCTAAGTTAAGGTTGGATTAGGTAAAGGTAGGGGTTGGGTTGGGACATATTGTTAGGGTTCAACTGAGGATTAGGGTTGGATGGATAGGTTAAGGTTTGCTTTTAAACCTAATGGGTAAATTCAAGAATTAGTGGGTTTAGGGGAAGGTTGAGATTTAGTATCAGGTTAAAGGGCTAGGTTTACATTTATTCATGTTTAGGGGTAGGTTGTAATTTATTGTAAGGGTTTGGTTAAACTTTACTGTTAGGTGTTATAGCTGACATTTAGAGCCTAACTTAATAAAGCTCTCAAAGACCAGAGAAGATAGACTATCATGGGAGAACCTGGACGATCCCACAAACCTTATATGAATCTGGTCCAGGTCTGAAAACATTTGCCAATGGCAAATGATCTTTAAGAAATCCCTTTCAGTTTTTCTGGATCACCCAGGATCTCCTAAAATAGTCTATCTTCTCCAGCCTTGGTGTGCTTTGATAAATCAGACTCTTTTGTTTATGAGGAAAGGCCAAGGTACAGTTTTAGGGTTCAGGTTAGGTTGAAATAAGGACCAAGTAACTTATTAGTGTTTCGGCTGTAGTTTCTGGTAAATTTGCAGCACAATATTGTCATATATCTGCACCACATACATAGGGGGGGATGATAATTTATTTATGTGGCATGTTCTGAGCCTAAACACACAGGTGATGAAAAAATTTAGCACCGAAATTCCCTTCACAAAAACAAAAATGCCAATTTTTCAGAAGCCGATAGATAACGTAATAAGGCGTTGTAAATATGGTAACAGCAATCGAGGTAAAATCTGAAAGTCCCATCATAAAACCACTCACAGGTAACTGTTACAACAATAACTCACTGAAGGCACGCTGTAGTTTCCATTTAATGGCATGCTTATGAAATTTATATACATATATATATTCTACCGTACATTATTTCAGCAACTCAATATCTGCAGTTCCTATTACCAAGCTCTGCGCTCATTGAAGGCACAGAGGCACAAGCCTCTAATCAGAAGTGACAGGCGATATACTTTCTTTCAGCCATTATTTGGTAGCCTAGAGCAAGAAGTCCTGTTTCTTTGGAAATGTTTTGAATTGGGTTATTTTTATTGAAGTATTAAAGTGATTCTTCAGATTTTAGGCTATTAGTTAAGTACTTCTGGGAACAGACTCGAACCCTGGGACTCGGCGCCTTTTGTAATGTTAACTAGGAAAGTTTCAAAATGAAGACTTTAATGTTACAGATATAGGAAACGGTTGGACGGAGGGGGGTGGGTGATGTTTTGCATTTGATTGGGGGGGTTTGGAATGAGACAGGGTGACATCACAGCAAATTAATTCCATTAACAAAGAATCTGGATGTTGGAGATGTGCTGTAGTATGGTGCACTAACTTTATTAGGAGAGATAGATGGGGAGATGGACAAACAGGAAGATTTATAGAAGGGCAAATAATTAAATAGGCGGATAAACGGATTAACAGCTGCTAGATTTATGGGCATTTGCTGCTAATGTATGTCTGTTGTATGTAAATGTTACCTCTATTTAGCAGTCTGTTTCAACTGCAAATGAAGATGTCCATGTCTGTATTCTGCTATACTCATTTATTTATATAAATACAAACTTTACTATTGTATCACTGGCATGCCAGCTTTTTAAAGAGGACCTGACTTGTGGAAGCTGTGCCCAAAAAAGAGCAAACAGAGGGCAATGGGCAAAGTCCTCAGTATGGCTTGTGGCCGCCCTGCAACTGAACTTTTCCCCATTAATAACTTACCATACCTTTTGTCAGAACTGTTGAAGGTGGTTATCTTGATGGAAGAGAGGCTTTGCTTCCCCATGTCAAAGCTACCTGATGCTTGGTGTCTGATGGCTGACCAAGAAGCAGCAGGAAAGATGAAAAAGCCCAGATCTACAATATGAATTAATCAGGGAGATGCTTTCACCTTCTCAGGTACAGCTGCATCTCCGGCAAGGAGGACAATAAGCAGCACAGTAAAGACATCAACAATTTCAGAAGACATCAGACATCAACCAATTTTTCAGAAGCTGATAGATAACGTGCCAGGAGTTTGTTAGGAAAGAAGGAAAGGGAAGGCTATTTGAAAGGCACCCATTATTTAAAATTCTAATAGAATAAAAACATAGCTTTATCAATTAATATTAGTAGATGAATAAAACAGTAATATGTATAACTTTCGAAAAACATACAGACAGATAAAATCACACTTTGATTGATATTGCTATGTTTGTATAGAAAAGAAAACAGTTTCCTTTTCCGACGCATTTCACCCAGAGGGCTTTCTTAGGGGATATGGAAAACCAATAGCAAGAATTGTGAGTATCTTAGTGTGTTCAAATCATTAAAAACATTAATTCAATTAATTAAAAACAAACGTGCCAGGAGATATTGGGAGATAGATGGGGACAAGATTATGAGAGATAGATAGGGAAATGGACAAGGAGGAAGATTGATATAAAGACAAACTTCACCATTTTATTGCTGACCTTCCGGCTTTCTAAAGAGAACAAGACCTGTGGATGCTGTGCCCAAAAAAGGCAAGCGAAGGACATTGGGCTAGTCACCTGTGTTGACAGTGGTCTCCCTGCAGCTTATCCTCTCCCCATTACTAACTTACCATGACTTTTGTCAGCACTGGGTGGAGGTGGCTATCTAGGTGGAGGAGAGGTTTTGCTTCCACATGTCAAAGCTGCCTACCTAATGCTTGATGAGCTGAAAGCTGACCAAGAAGTATCAAGAAAGATGAAAAAGCCCAGAACTAATAAAGCAGGGAGATGCTTGCCCTTTATCAGTTATAGCTGCATCTCCAGCAAGGAGAACAATAAGCAGCATAGTGATGACATCAACAAACCAATTTTTCAGAAGCCGATAGATAACATGCCAGGGACTAGTCAATATGTAAATGGATAGAGAACTGGCTTACAGACCGTGTTAATTGGGCAGCCAAGTTGGCAAATGACATTTAATATAGATAAATGTAAATGTATGCACTTGAGGGCTAACAACATGCATGCTTCATACTGTCTCTGGAGAATACATTTGGGGGAGTTGGAAATAGAAAAGGATCTGGGGGTTCTGGTAGATCATAGACTTAATAACAGCATGCAATGCCAAGCTGCAATATCTAAAGCTAGTAAAGTACTTTCTTGTATTAAAAGAGGAATAGACTGCAGAGATAGAGACATAATCCTGCCCCTCTACAAAGCATTGGTCAGACCACATCTGGAATATGCAGTCCAGTTTTGGGCACCAGTTCACAAAAAGGACATTGTGGAATTGGAGAGAGTGCAGAGAAGGGCAACTAAACTAATAAAAGGAAAGGAGGAGCTCAGCTAGGAGGAGAGATTAGCTGAACTGAATCTATTCTCCCTTGGGAAGAGACGTATAAGAGGCGATATGATCACCCTGTATAAATATATAAATGGCCCATATAGAGAACTCTCTTCCCAAATATTCACTTTGAGATCATTACAAAGAACAAGAGGGCAATCTTTGTGTCTGGAGGAAAAGAAGTTTAAGCTCCGGATAAGAAAAGGATTCTTCACTGTAAGGTCTGTGAAAATGTGGAATCGGCTCCCTCGGGAAGTAGTTTCAGCAAATACTATAGATTGCTTTAAGAATAAACTGGATGCTTTTCTAGAAGCACAGAATATAACCAGTGATTAAGGTTTTAAAGTAAAAGATAATTGACTGTTGATCCATGGAACATCCGATTGCCTCATGGAATCAGGAAGGAATTTTTTTCCTCTGTTGGAGCAAATTGTACCAGGGTTTTTTTTTGCCTTCCTCTGGACTATTTATGTCTTACAGGGTTTTATATCTGGAATATGTTTATTTCCCTAGTGGTTGAACTTTATGGACTTATGTCTTTTTTAACCTTACCTACTATGTAACTATGCAACTATGAGAGATAGATAGGGAGATGGACAAACATGAAGATTTATAGAAAGACAAATTAACTATTCTATTTCTGGCATACTGGCTTGTTAAAGAGGACCTGACCTCTGGAATCTGTGGCCAAACATGGTCAAGCAGAAGGAAAAGGAGTAGTCTGCTGTATTGCCTGTGGATAATCTTCTCTCCATTACCAATTTACCATGCTATTTGTCTGCACTGTGTAGAGGTGGCTATCTTGGTAGATAAGAGGCTTTGTTTCCCCATGCCAAAGCTGCAAACATAATGATGGTGATCTGATAGCAGACCAAGAAGCAGCAGGAAAGATGCCCAGAAAAGCCCAGATCTACAGTATGAATAAAGCAGGGAGATGCTTGCACTTTCTGAGATTCTGAGATTTACAGTGAGAGGGAGCAGTGTGTTATTTGACCTCACACTGCGGATATGCAGCCATTATGCTCCAGGCACATGGGTACCTAGGCTCAATCACATTTTAGGAAGTTTACTGCTGTTTTTTTAAAAGGAAATCAAGACAAAATATAGATTCATTTTAGATGTATTTCTTCATCACATTTAACATTTTTAACTGCTTCTTAAAACAGATTCTTAACTTCAATTCAGGTTCAGGTCTTTAAATTGCCAAACTCATACCTATAAAACAACATTGTCCGTGCTTATTATTCCTGTTTCTTGATCCACTGAATATTGCCCAGTTCAGTTGTGATCTTCCTCCGAAGTCCACAGGAAAACCAACAGTTCTGGACATGTCGATCCCTGGAAACCTCATATTGGTTCCTTTCCTCCTGCTTAGCTTCACATAACTTCTGTATATGTAATACGTAAATCATATGTAATGATTCAAAGTCAAAAGAAAGAACCAGAAACTGAAAAGAACCCAGGACTAAGGATGAGGGAGCATAATTTTTAAATTCGGTCTCCCAGCGAATTGGCCTGTTCTCGCTTATCAAACATGTAGGCGAAAACAGCCTTTGTAAATTTGGCCCTTGAGACCGAATTTTTGGGCCCTGCAGGACCAATCAGGGGAGCAGGGATGTCAGCTCCGCTCCTCTGATTGCTGTTGCAGTCCTGTACTATGTGTTCCTGGATAGAGTTTCTCTATCCAGGAACACAGTGTGAGCCTCGCTGGCTGCTCATGAATGAATGCCGGCGTGGGAAAAATCCTCTGATTTTTCCCATGGCCGTGTTAATTTATAAATGCAAGCCGCATGACTCGGGACTCGGGCACTACAGGTTAGAATGAGGGCTTGCCCTCATTCTGACCTGTAGTGCTTGGGGATCTCTCACTGAGAGGAGGATTCTCAAGGCTCCATTCATAAATGCACCCACGATAATCCTCCTATTGATTTCCGATGGTCTCGCATAATTTCAAATTTTGCGAACCCATCGGAACATTAAAGAAATTTTCGCGAGAATGCCAGAGGCTCATTCCTACCCAGGACATCAACACTCTTGGTTCAATGGAGCAGGCAACAGACAAGTATTTAATCTGCTCTTTTACAAGTAAATGTTTGGGAAGATACATTGACTGGGTCATGTAAAATCATGCACTCCAATATGTAGGGTATCTCCACAGTTGCCAACAATGTCCACATGCAAAATGTGTCACAAAACCATCAAATGGAGTATACAAGTCCAATATTAAGATCATCCCCCTATTCATATGTTTATCAAGTGTCTGTATGATCTAATTTCTGATGTGTCACAATATACAGCAACAGAATATTTTCTCAGAAAATATCCATCTTTTTTTATAACAAAAAACATCCACAGTCAATATTTTGCCTTAATGACTGGATGTTACCAGTCTTTTGGAAGCAGGAGGATGCATTTCATGTCCATGGGTCTCCTCTCCCCATGGATTGCTCAATGTGGCTTATAGATATTGAAAAACTGCATCAAAAGTTGATTTAATTGATTGAATCTTCTCTAAACCTGGATCTCTCTCTAGGAATTGGATGTTGGCCTTGGATAATACTTGTACAGTGCTGGAACTTGGAGCACACATGGGCTAGTGTTGGAGTGTGGAGACATTACTTGGTAAATATTTTTATTTGCATAAAAAAGGGGAATTGAGCTTTTAAGAAGAACTCTAAACTAATGTTTAGAGTATTTTTTGATTTATTCAATCAAAGATTTATCATGCCTTAAATGAGCAGCAAATAAACTAATTCTTGAATTTTCTTTAAAGATCTATACAAAACATATTGTAGGAATGGTTAAAACTCTTCTTGATATTTCTGTTATCAATCACAAACAGGATAGAAAAATATCTGTCTCCAAGGTAAGGGATAATCATCTCTTGGATAACTGGTGTCCCCCATTTCCCTGATTTCTCCTATGCTCTGTAATATTTCTCATCACCTGTTGACAATGATCACCAGAAAATACAGAAAGGCCTATGTCCATGATAGTACACAGACTGTGTTTCTTGTTGCTCTTTGGTTGTTCCATCCGCTGCCGCAATATTAGTGCCTCACTTAAATTCCAAACTTTTCCTATCGATTAATGGCTTACAATGGTGCAATCATCTAACACTCAATGATGGGCAACCTGAACAAGCTATGTGGTCATTCAGTCTCATCCAGTCTTATGGCCAATAACATGTGGGCACACACTTCATACATGTGTACACTTCTTCATACTGAGGACAATGGGACAATGCTGTTACATGCCTGGACACAAGGGTAATATTTTAAGTATGGAAACACCTACATATGGAGCTTATGGTCAGCAAGACCCAATGAAAAAAAAGAAGCTCACCAAGAAACCACTTTGAGGAATGAGGAACTACAAGAACGATGTGCTTCTAGAGACTGTAGATGGCTTGCACTTATTTTTCGTCTTGACCTGTTACGTTATAAATGTAAGTTTCACTATATATGTCTGTAAATTGCACCCACCATGCAATTTAAAATTGGATGTGGACCAAAGCTAGACCACAGATGACCCCAAGTTATCCCTGAATGGACCAAGCGGACAACTGCCGGCCTATCCATTTCATGAACCCATCTATGCCCATTCTCAGCCAAGAAAAAAAAGAATATATATTTTGCATGAATAAGCCATACCATTAATCCTAAACTAAAGCTCTTCCTTTCAACAACCCCTTTAATTTATGAGTGATATTGAGTGGACTTGACCATTTATTGCCAAAAACAAGCATTAAAAATATTTGCTCCTGTCCTCGTAATAAGAGAGTGGTGGGCATAATTCTAGGCGGATCGGCAGCTCTTGTCGGAATCCGCATGCAAACGACCGCCCATAAAACAATACATACCGCGGGAAAAACATAAATCGATGGATATTAAGATCTATGTGCATATGTTGAATATTACCACTACAATATAAGTACAAAGGGAATATATTTCAATGCCTCTCAAACATCACTGACCTTCCATGTAAAATACTACGATCGCGGTAAAAAATATTTGCATAGATTTAAGCAATATATTGTGCATAAGTACGCGCAGCCTGGTGCGTGATTCACCGCGATGATAAGAAAGACATTAAATTATGACCACAAAAGCTGCGATGTCTTCTCTTTTTTTTTTATCTTACAGCGGGTTCTATTGGGAAAATGGCCTCTGCTTTTAAAAACGCACATGCATTAAGCGTCTGATTCATACCGTGACATGTGGCATACCGAAATGCATAATGGATCTCTCAGGAATAAAAACAGCCCGGGCAAATCATCACCTTGGGATGTTCATTGAGTGAATATTTTACAGACATACTTCTCTTATATTTATATAATAATTTAGCGTGTTGACAGGTTTTTTTTTATTTTTTTTTTTTGGCGGTGGTAGCACTTTCTCATTTTTATAATAGCTTTATATTTGTGAGCCTAATAAGTGTACACAGGCTAAACAACGAAAGGTGGGGAGGGGGTTGGGGGGGATTGCAGCTTATTTTTCATAATCCCTCTGGGTGTCGGTGTGAAGAACTGTATTGGCGTAAGCAACAATTCTAATAAAAGGTCAAGAAAAACATTGCGAGTAGGAATAGTAGCACAACACCCCCACCGCTAGCCACCCGGGTTTAGAAGAATGAAACAATGGAATTCATGGAGAAACAGACAAGTGATATGACTACTGTCAGTACAACGCCGGTGAAAAATAAAATCCTTGTTACAGGTTACAGAAAAAAATCTCTATTTGCATCTTGCTGAATAATATAATGCTGATTTTTACAAAAATGCCTTTCTGCAAAGAATAGGAGATAAGGCTATTTTAAATTGAGGCTTCAGACCAACGTTCTAGTTTTGGGTTGAGTAGGGAAGGGTTGGAACCTCTGTTAAGTTTTAATGCTGTTGGGAAAGTTGACTCTCATTATGTGCCCTGGTGAAAGGACATTTTGCAATGGTCAATAAAACAGAAGTGGTGAAATGTCCCAGTGGGTACACCAGTGATACCCTTTGAAGGAGAGTTTTCTACTGACGTTTGAGGTTTTTTCGTTCAGTTCTCGTTCTTTTGGACAGGTATTGAAACTAAATTAAATCTACCCAACAAGAAGATAGAAAGTTGAAACAGACAGGGGCTCTAGTTCTCCACCATACATTTGGAAGCTGGAATTCAAATGGCCTGATTTATTAAAGCTCCAAGGCTGGAGAGGATACACTTTCATCAGTGAAGTTGGGTGATCCAGCAAACCTGGAATGGATCGGGTCCACGATTCAAAACATTTTAATAGCAAAGCTTAGCATAAAAATGACATTGAAGAAATCTATTCCAGGTTTGCTGGATCACACAGCTTCACTGATGAAAGTGTATTCTCTCCAGCCTTGGAGAGCTTTAATAAATAGGGCCCATTGTACCCGGATTATAGGTTAAAGATTTATTGAACCCCACTCCCTTCTGCAGTCATTCTTTTACCTCCATTGGAATATTTCCCTTTGCTTCTGAGCAAATGTTGGTCTCATTGTACCATGCATGCATAATGTTTCCTGAAACGATTACTGATATTCTCCATCGGAAGCCTGTATGGCCAGGTGACAATGTAGGTGCACAATCAGGAAACACAACAGAGTGTCGTCACCTTCTACTGCAGTGTTTCTTGACCTTTATAACATTGGGGAACCTTTTGAAATAGCTGTCAGGTCTTTAAGGAATCCTTCCATAATTACTATTTCCACAGCTCACAGTACATTAGCTTATTGATCGATGGGAAGAATGCCTCTAACATTGCTTCCATTGGGAAGAATGTCACCCTTACAGATAGCCAAAAAGATTGCTTAAACTGACTTGATAGGTCCAACTTGCTCATTGCTGAAGAAACCATAGCAAACTCTGGAGAAACTCTAGGGTTGAACAGAACCCTGGATGAGAAATACTGGTCTACTAGGAAGGGTCTTTACAAGAACCATTATGATAGGATCTCCGGCTATCATTTTAAAGAAAGCGCAATACTCAAAGCAGCTTTAGAACTTAAATTACCCCAGTATAGCTTTTCCAAGGTTTTAGTCTTTGAGTTAACACCTGCTATAATGTAACATTTGTTTGAGTTTTTTTCATGCAGTCACTTGCTTTTCTCAACGTTTTAATACAGGATTTGTTTTCTTCTTCAAATGTCAGCAGAAGATGGAGTTTTTGTCCCCAGCGTCCTTCTCTAATGTCTCTGATGGTGTCTTATCCCTCTGTAGCTCCAACTCTTTAGTTTGTCTTAAATAATGCAGCCCCCAATGATTGATGGCCTGGCTTGATAGAATATCTACATGCTCAGACAAACCATAACAGATGATACTCTTTAACTTCCTAAATTGATCAGTGCTCTTGACCCAACTGAATTATAAGCTTGAAAACTTTGAGATATTATGCTCTCCGATTCGCCATGACAGATATTTTTAAGTCAATAAATACATTATTAATACGTGGAAAACTCCAAAGAATTAGCTCTAAGTTAATTTCCAGAGGAAACAGATTCTGCTTCATTGTATTTAAGCAGCCTTGTCAAACATTACTCAGTCATCTTCTGGTTGCCTTTTGCGGGAGTCACGTTCTTTGCTTGATAAATAACCAGAATGCATTTGTGTCATTTGTCAGTGCCTCTGTAATAAGCATCATTGCCTCATCGCTGCCTCTTATTGAAAGGTTTCCTGTGTATGATAAAATATGATTTATTTCCCAGCTCGCACGTACCTTGGAAATGAAATCAACCTGGTTAACTATTTTATTGAATGGATGGAACGCTGGACCAACAGGAAACAGTGCAAGGTTTTGAAAGACATAAAGCTGGGATGGATCATTTAGGGTACAATTTATGTCAGGCTTTTTCAACATTTTTAGCTTGGTGGAACCCTTATTTTTAAGCCATCTCTTAGGGTAAAAATTGTTAAAAGTTATATATATCGCTCATGGTGATTATTGGTCACTCTACATTGGTGGCCATTTAGAAAAAGGCTTTATGACATTGATGGTCAGTGGAAAGGGTTTTCCAGTTTTTGATAGTGGTCAGAGAGAAAAATGGCCTCTACAATGGTAGCAGTGTAGTGCACTGGGTGATAGTGGAATGTCATGAATGCTCTTTACAATGGTTCCTAGTGGGAGTAATGCTTTTTTTTTTAAAGAGCTAACAATTGCATTGGTAAACAGAAACAAAAAGAAAAGCTCCATTTGCACCACGCCACTGGCTCTGCTTGAGGGTGCTGGTGCCAGAAATATGTGGCCTCCGTTGGGGTAGAAGCCACTATTGCTCAATGATCCCTTAGAAACATTTGGTGAAACCCTAGTTGAGAATGGCTGACCTCTCCAGTCTAGAAACTAATGGGCCCAGCTCTACTTTTTTCCTTCATTTGCAATTGCAAGTTTTCTTTTCCCTGACACAAGCGATGCTAGGCCATGATTTCCTGTGCAATTGTTAGCCTCATATTACACCAAGGTACGCCATACGCCCCGTTGGTAAACCCTTTGGTTTGCCGTAGCGTGTTGAGCAAGGGTCAATGCCTAGGTGCATTCAAACAAAGGGCATATCGAGTTAAAAGGTGGAAAAGATAGTGACGAATGAACGCAGGTGATCAATTTTCAGTCCTGATGAGTATTTCTGATGATATATATTGGGGTAGGTATATTCACAAGACACACCATGTGCTCTGTTAGTTTGCAGTTATGTGTTGAGCTAGGGTCAGTGCCTACGTGCTTTCAAACAATAGCCATGTCCAGTTGAAAGGTGGAAAGGATAGTGAGCAGTCTTCAGAACTTTGCACAAAAATTAATTCATGTAGTCAACTTTAAGTCATAATGAGTACTTATAGGATATATATATATATATATATATATATATATATATATATATATATGTATTGGGTAGGTATAGATATTTTGCACAATGGTGTGACATTCTGATCCTATTATCACGCTGGAAGTCTACCGGTTAAGTCTGAGAATAGGTATATGCAGCAGGGGCATTTGTTATAGTTATATCCAAGCTTTGGCTTGTGATAAGTAATTCTGCACAATGGTGATTCTATTATCTCACTGGAAGTCCACCAGTTCTTTCAGAATAATAACGATACAGTAAAGGCTCAAATGACATTAAACTCCAGCATGCACCAAATGGCCAGAGAACATGTGATCTTAGTTTCCTTGGCTTTAAATCACACAAACAGGTTGCAGAGCATTATTTCTTTATCTATGGTGCTTTTTTATTCCAAGAAATACTAACATGAGCTCCGTTGATTCATGTTATTTTTAATAGTAAGTCCACTTTAACTCAGAACAAATTAGTGCGGTCGGCACAGACACCAATGAACTATTTTACTAATCAGCTGTTGGACTTGGTGGCCCACAGGCTACAGTCTTGCAGGAGAATGTTGACTTTTATCCGTAAGATTGTAATAAAATCTATCTGGCTGTGATGTTAAAAATTCATAAGTCTGTCTCAAATCTCTGACACCCAAAGGTAATCAGTTATGGTTGATGGGCCCGTTTGTGTATACTGGAGACTTATCCATGTAATACTCACTATGACATTTTTAACACCAGGATTAATAATTAAAGAGATATTTTTCTCCGTTCTCTGAGTTGACAGGAGTGGTAGGTTTCAGTGAGACTTAGAAATAACCATTTCTGTGTTTGACATAAAGTAGACCCTGATATAACTGTGGACTTATCAAACTCAAAATGATCTCTTTCTGCAGACAAGTTTGAGGTCTTTGGTGCCATTTTTTTATTTTTCCACATAAATCTTAATGCATCTTCAGTGTGAAACATATATATATACATAATAAGAGCATCAAACAAAAGGTGTGCAGTCCTTCTTTCTTTTTTTTAAAGCAGCCACAGCATAAAAGTAGTAAAAATGCCTGTTTCGTACTAGCAGTTTCATAGTGGTGGGCAGCGGTCTCTCTGCAGACATCCCTCCTGAGTATCCTCTATAGCTCTGCAATCATCAATGCCCATTTCCCCTACTCTTTGGATATCTCTAGTTTGAATTTGGCAGAGAGGGAGTGAGACATCTGGAAGGAGACCACTGCTTCTGCACAAGGAGCAAGGGTCCTTCTCTGCAGAATACAGC
The DNA here is from genome assembly GCF_032062135.1 of Pyxicephalus adspersus. NCBI lineage: Eukaryota > Metazoa > Chordata > Amphibia > Anura > Pyxicephalidae > Pyxicephalus > Pyxicephalus adspersus. The sequence continues at coordinate 7,317,103 of NC_092866.1, read as the reverse complement.
TAAGGGACAGGCTTTTCTGCTGAAACATTAGGATGGTAGGGTCAGAATTAAAAAAAAAACAACATGAATGCACGGATCCATCAAGCCTTGTATCAACGTTTTGAGCTAGTGGTGGTATAATGGTGTTGGGGGTATTTTCACACTTTTGCACACTATGGGCACCTTAGTACAAAATGAGCATTTTTTTAATGCCACAGCCTTCCTTAGTATTGTTGGTGACCATATAAATTCCTTTACCCATCTTCTGATGGCCAGAGTACCGTGTCACAAAGCTGAAAATATTTCATGTTGTTTTGAGATGGTTGCCCGAAATTCTTTTCATAAAGGATGAATCCACCTAAGCCTGGTATTTGGGTGGACGCTGGTAGGTTAGGCATGAGTATGTGGAATTTGGTTCAAAAACTGCCCTTTTCACCTTACAAATCAATAAGAATGCTGAAACAGCTTGAATCAACTTGATGTAGCTTGTAAGGAGATATGCAGGAGGTCAGCTACAGCTCAAATGTACCTGAAAAAGAGTTCAGGTAAGCTTCTCAAACAGATCCAAAAAGCAAAGCAATTGCATCTTAAACTATTTTGCATTTCTTCATCATCACAAGCTTTTAATGTAGCCTCATACATAGTAAATTCTGGTAGGTCTACGGTAAATATGAACCTTTGCAAACACGTGTCTTATCCTGGATAAAAATATTAAGTTCTGCAAAGGATTAAACTCAACAGAAGAGATCCTTCCACCATCACTATTGATCTGGCAATTGAAATTGTGCTGTAAATCATGTGACTGGAGGGGCTCTGCTTTGTAATTTTTATTTGGCATGAGCAGCCAAGTTGGCTCCTGAATATCACATTTATATTTGCAAACTCACTATTAATTGGTTCATCAACTTCTGGTTTGTCCTAGATGTGTCTGCTGCAGGGTTCCCAAGTCCGCCTACCTTTTTTATTATTCGTACTATTTTTCTTTATTTTATGTGTAATTTACAAATGTAAAGCTTTATGCTATGAGATATCTAAACCCAAGAACAAAAATATATATATACTGCAGCTTGCTGGTTCTTAGATGTGTTGATCATGCAAAAAATGTCTTTGTCACTTCTTGTGAGGTGAACTGAAACTACAAACAATGATATCTTGGATATCAACCTTCTGTACTCCATAAATCCCTTCCCCATTACTCATGTAAAGAGGATTAAAAAGTGAAGATTCATTAATAGTCCAAATCAGGAGAGAAGCCTAGGTGACACCCATGGCTCCTCCACAGATACAGTGGAGTGGAGTGAGTGTAGACATCCAGGAACATGAAGTATGTTACTGGTAGCCCCACAAGGTTAAAAAAATGCAGCCACCACATAAAATGGTATAAATAATAGGTACGTTTCAATATATTACAGAAGACCCGTCATCCTGCACAAGGAGGGAGAGCAGCAGTGACTGGTCTTTATTACGGGACAGTTCTGCACAGAGGTTCGGCTGTAGCGGTAAAGACAGGTAAATGGGAGTACAGGCTTCTTTCCTACACTGGAAAAAATGCAGATCTCATGCATGCGCAATGAGATCAGCTCTCTTTTTTCCCATTTGCAGCAGGATACATCACCCGATCTTACGCCTGTGCAGTGTGAGATTGGGTGATGTGGCAGAAAAAGAAAGAAGACGAACAAAGATGGCGGCATGCAGAAGAATTCCAGAAAAGCTCTGGAGAGATTGAGGGATCTGTGAAAGTAATGGTAAATGAGATTTTTTTTTGACTAATTATACTGATGTACTTTGTTACATTGCTTTATTTGCAGTGGAAAAAGGAGATTGAAAAAAATAGCTTTTTGCTGTTTCGTGATAACTGGAGGAACATTGATGTGGGTTCAACTCAGAGTTTAGACCATTGATGAAGAGGACCAGTCAGTGGCCTTGTTATACAAAGGACACTTGTTAATGATGCCATACCATAAGATCGGGAATAGTCTTCCTCAAACTTATGTTTACAGTTGTGTTCATGAATGGTGTCTCCTATCATCCTGTCATATTACTCTAGACTACCATCAATGGCGATAACCTTATACCTAGTAGCTCCACAAGCCGTTGCCCTGGAAGACTGATAAAATCCCAGATGGGTACCTTATACTGGTTCCCCAAGCTAATATTCTAGATCAGTGTTTCTTGACCATTTTATCATGAGAGAAATAACTTTTGAGATCCTCAGGGAACCCCTGCTATAAATACTATATCCACAGCTTACAGTATATTAGCATGGTGGTCATTGGGAAGAATACCTCTTAGATTGGAACACCAAGCCATTGCTCTAGAAGCTAGATAAAATCTTTGAGGAGTATCTCATAGCTCAATGAAATACATTCTAGTCTATTGACATGCTGTCATTCTACCTTTGACCATACCTAATAACACACAATGTCCTATACCCAATGGTTTCCCAAGCCATTGTTGTTGGCTAGATAAGAAGTACAGAACCTCATAGCTAAATGAAAGACTATTTTCTTAGGTCACCATTCATTTGTCGCAATGCAAGAATAGTTTTTACTTGAAATTTCTTCATTCATACACCTCTCAATATTATTGGATTCAAATGGCCAATGGGAGCAGGAATGGGCTAACCTGTTGGCACTTCCATTATATATATCCATCGTTTTCGACTTTGTCCAAAGTTCCCATATAAACAGCAGTTTGGCGTATTAGCAGTAACTTCATTGCCTTTGGTGTGCAGTCATGTGATCATTTCTTATTCAGTGGTCACAGGGGAAGTTGAAAGTCTACCATGAAGAAACCATTGGAGGAAACCCATGATTTCCCTACACCAAACATTGAGATTCAACCTAGACTTTTTCAGGTCATATACTAAATAAGAAGGAACTCATTGCAATACAAATATTTCTTCTGTTCTGATTCAGGGATAAGTTTTATTTTCTGTATAGTTGAAGAGTATTTGGAGACTGGTGGGAAACAGCAAATTTCTCCACTCCAATGTGATTTGCAAGATCAAAAATAAAAAAAGGAATCTTTTTAGAAATATTTATCATCATCCACTTTATAAAAAATAGGATATGTTAACAAAAAAAAAAAAAAACACTGTTCTCTTAGCAAAGGTATTATTTTTTACCAAAAAAGTGAATAGACTGTGGAAAGGTATACAGGAAGTCCCTGGGTTACATATGAGATAGGGACTGTAGGTTTGTTCTTAAGTTGAATTTGTATGTAAGTCGGAACAGATACATTATTTTAATAAATGCAATTAGGACAGATGTTTGTCTCAACATAATATTAGGCTGCGTGGTGTCAGTTACTGTACAAAATCCTCACTGTGAGCTAATCACAAACAAAGCAAATAACTTTGTAGCTTACACATTTATTAACTTCTGGAGCAAGCTGTGCTTTCATATGCAAAAAGAAAGAACTGCAGAGTTTGTCTTGTCCTTTAAAAGTCATGCAAACCCTCCCCTCCAAGCCCCGTTCATATCTAGGAGTCGTCCCTATGTCGGATGTCCTTAACCTGTGGACTACCTGTATACCTTTCTTTTTCCCTCAATAGGGAGATTCACCCTTTTTATATGTCCTGATGAACATAATACATGGAGCTGAAATTTATATAAAATTTTTTTTGACATTTTGAGAATTTGATATTCACCAAACATTCTCCGGCCGAGATACTTGTAATTGATTGATTCTCTACTAGAGAATGTTTGGTGAATGTCAGATTCATTGACTCATAAATAGACCCCCATTGAGTTGTTACTAAAACAGGAGTAGATGAAGAATCTTTCAATAGTGACTAATGTCATCTAAGAGGATTTTCTTCAAATAAAGAATTTGCTTTCACTTTAGTTGCAAAAGGTAATGAAAACTTATTATTAATATTAATAATATTTAAAAAAGTATGTATATAGCGCCAACATTTTACACAGCGCTGTACATCAAATAGGAATTACAAATGACAGACAGATACAGACAGTGACACAGGAGGAGTAGAGGACCCTGCCCCGAAGAGCTTACAATCTAAGAAAATCAAATGAATTGGTCACCAAGAGAAAACAAAAAAAATGCTGAGTGTTTTAAATATTTCTTGCTTTATTCAAAATGAAAATAAAATCCTTTTGGCTTTAGATACAGTTTATTTTACAAGGTTAAGCTGTGTTTGCTTCTATAATCCAATCATGTCCAAGTTAAAACCTTTTTCCCCAGGAAATGATTGGATATTCAATCAAAAATAATGTGTCATGTTATTTCCTAATTTAGGCGAATATTTCTTATATCTTTAGTAAATAAAAACTTTATATGTGAGGTTAAATTTTACCATCCATAAGCTAAAAAAAAACAAAAAAGCTTGAGTAATCAGGCGTCGTGTCACAGTACCACCATCTGCCTGTTGGTGGTAGTCTAGGTACACACACCGCTTCCCAATAAAAGGAATTTTCAGCCTAGCTTCAGTTGACCTTTGTCGAGCTCAATAGCCCTTCATTTATCACTGATCACAAGAGTGAAATGAACATATTTACTTGTGTTTTACTTTCTGCTTATAATATCTTGTGACATGGGAGGAAAATGAAAACAATTGTTCATATAAGAAATTTATATGCTTCATCTGGCTTATCTCCCCGGCTGTAGCAGTGCCACTTAGGGACTGATATTGCGTTTTACATCTGTAGGCTATAAGGAAGTCATTTTTTTCATTTCCAAAGACGCACCTTAAGCCTTTCTCCAGTACATATATATATTTTATAGCTGAGGTAAAGTCCCTTTTTTTTTTTAAAGAGTCCTTTTTTTTTTACCCTGATCTTTCCTTTAGAAAACTCTCCGCAGCCGTAAAAAATTTCATCGTTGACTACCCATCGCCTACGGTTTCATAATGCATGCGCCTCAACAAATGCTAATTGCAAAGTGAGCTTTTTAGAAGTTAGCGATCTACCTGCCATGCAATGGCTTTCTCCTCCTCGCCTTTTTCCATCTCACCGACTTCCTATTAAACCCAATACCCATTTCATATCATATAACACACCGCCAAAACATTTGCAGAAAATCAAGGCAAAAAAAGAAACGCCTCGATCGATGATTTTTTGGAGGGGGTAAGAGAATATTTCCAAATGCAAAATAACCAAATGTGTTTCCTTTTGATTGACCTTTCGGAAAAAAAAAGTCTGCACTTTCAAACTAGCTAAATGCTCAGCGGCCCTCCTACGTACTTTATGGCTTTAAAAACTAGCTGCAGAGATTTAACATAAGCCAGGTCCGGAAGATTACATTTGAAAGCTTGCCGTTTGATTTTATATTTTAATTCCTTTTATTTATCTCTGCAAATTTTACCATTCTGTTGCTAAAGTTTGATCATGAAACTGATATACTCATTAACTATAATTTAAAGAAAGTAGAAACAAATATAATTTATGATTAATATAATGCTTGTCACCTATGAAATATTAATACGTCCTTTTTTTATTTTCTGTATTCAGGGGAAATATTTAGATCAATTTTGCTCAGATATGAGAGGGGTATTAATACCAATACAAGGGTGGTATTAGTCACAGACTTGGAATGCGAAATAAAATACAGATTTGCACTTTTTCCATTAATTCTCTTTGCCACTTTTAATACAGCTTTTATTTTTTTCCTAGTACCGGTTTCCCTCCGCTTATGTCTATCTTATCTCGGCACGAACAAAGAAAATGAAACATCTCACTAATTACATTTCTATTTGCCTTCTAAATATTCCTTATGATTGCTTGAGACTAAACTTAACTTTTAAAATATTTATTGCAGCAATAATGAAGGGCTTCTCATATTAAACCCTCATCCACACCATTCGTAAACAAAATCTCCTTTCAGTTAATCATGACTTACAATATTTTCCCAGCAGCCCTCACAATCAAATTATTTAAAATTACATTTCTTTATTGCACGTTGCTAAAACCCAAGCGGTGCAAATATCAAGATAGTAAACAATTATTTATTGCAAATTATTATCTGATGTATAGGATTAACAGCTTGTAACTATTAAGATTAATATGCGTGCTAAAACCTATTTATTATGCTTATCTCCTTGCAAATATTTGTGTACAAAGCATATGCCCGCGTTATACAATTAATGGCGGATCGTACAAGATTAACAATTTGTGTCGTGTTTTGTTTTTAAATTTATCTACATTATAAAATGTATTTATGGCTCTTATTAAAGATTTTAATGATGAACTTGGAGATACTATATATAATTTTTTTTGTGGTCTGAAAAAAATAACCTTAAAAGATATTAAATTATAAAAAAAATACGGCCTTAGCCCAAGGTTCTCACTATTGTCCGCTATAAATCTATTTTAAAATGATCATCTTTGGAATTACAGGATCTTTAAATTCTGGCCTTTTGCAGTGCTAATAAGTTTGAATGACTTTTTAAAAACCGTTACTAGAGGCTGTCTGGATCTCTGAGTCCTTTGCCGTTAAGAGCACCCTGAATGCAGTTCCACATTGGAAATATTGCAAGCATTTATTTTTATATGGCATGAAAAAAATTGTATTCGAAAACAAAATTTCTAGGTAGCACACATTGTCTAAATTAAACCAATATACCGGACCGGCGTAATATACACAGTAATAAAAGTTGATTAGTGACAGGCTCTGAAAATCTAAAAACAATTGTATTAAAGGTTAAATTGAAATGCTGTACTTATTGTAAAGATAGGAGTGTGCAATAAAGAGCACTTAAGAAAAAATAATAAAAACGGCAACGGTAAAAAAAAACAAACTAAGTCTGGGTATAATTAACACAAATTTGCTGCTGTAGTACTTGTGGAAATGTAGTTAGATGCTCCAAAATTACATTTTGTCTGTGGCGAACCTACAGTGTCTGTTTTCTGCAAGACGGCAAATTAACAGAATTTGTTTCTCGACGATGGTAGCTTTGTTTTTTTTTTTGCAGAGGTTGGATTGTTGCTTTAGTCATTTTAATTGCAATAATTAGGTGTACTCTTCTGTAGATGCCTGTTCATAACCTTTAATGCCTCAGGAGCAGTAGGCAGTTTGTGCACAGGTTTGTAAGAATTACCCATTGCAGTTCAGCACTACTAGAAGTTGGTATACTTAGACATTGTCTTATAATGGGATTGCAGGTTCGTTTTCCAAAGTTTACTGTATTGTTACTTGAAGCTGTGGTCAACGGGCAGCCTGCTAACTTCCATATGGGGTTCTGCTACCTTAAACCCGTCTATTCATCTATATATTACGGGTAGGGGCATTCTGTAATTTACAAATCTAGTCTGGGCAGGGCATTGGATAACATTGCACATTTCTTGCAGGATCAAAGGGTATTTTTTAAATTGTATGGTAAAGGTATAATAAAATGCTTTCAATTGTATCTTTACCAGTCCAAAAGGGATCACCCTATACTTTAAAGGTGACCTCCAGCCTTCCCATCTGTCCTGTGTACAGGTTCCCCTTCTGTACTGGCAATGTTGGAAATAAAGTTTTTAGATAGAGTGTTAAGGAGTTAAGTTTTATTGATATCATGAGAAAGAGTCACTCTATCCTGATCACCAATACCATTGGGAATGAAAAGAAGGGTAAATGCAAACTTTTGAGATGCCACCAGAACAAGAAATCAGAATACTTGTTCCTGTCTAAGAGAGGATATTGTTGAGTCTACAGGACAGGACAGGAAAGGAGATTTCCCCAATGAAATATCATACACAGAAAAACCCCAGATGTTTCAACCCAACTCTTCACTAAAACAAATATTTGACCTCTGATAGGTTTTAAGCTTGGATTTATGAAAATGGACTGGTTGGAGAGCTCCAAAAACAGGCTTACATTGTTGCGAACAAAAAGTCTATTTCTGATTATTTTTATTGCAAGATCTTATGTTACTGGGTTGTTTATCCAAAAGAAACTCTGTCCAGTATACAAAGAATGAGTACTTATCACTCGTATAGAAGCCATTACAGAGCGCAACTTCCACAAGCCATGCTCGGATTACCTTATTAGCTTCAGCCGCTTTGTCTTGGGCACCCTTATGTGTCATTTGGGGGAATAAGTTAATTTCATTACTTCCAATGCTAAACAGCAGCTGAATATTGTTGATTCTATATTCTGAGTGTTTCCTATGTTTGAAATAAGGATTGGCAGTGAAAAAGCTGCAGAACCGTAGGCCCTGAGACAAATTTTGGACCTCGAGACTACTCTTTAATTGAAACATCTCACCATTTTTTATGGACATCCTTTGGTATCTCCCCCTTTGTGGGACAGGGAGTCTTTTTCTGTGACCAATACAATAGCTGTTTAGGGAATTATTATTACAGTGACAGTTAGTCGGTGAGATCTAAGCTCTTCGGGGCAGGGTCTTCTCCTCCTCCTGTGTCTCTGTCTGTATCTGTCATTTGCAACCCCTATTTAATGTACAGCTCTGCATATGTTGGCGCTATATAAATACTGTTATAAAATATTAATAAAAATCAGAGGACAATTTGCCTTCTTCACTGCCCTTTTAAAAGGTTCTCCTACTGCACACCTTCATTTACGTTTCCACACCATCTTGCCATCTTGCTTGCCACACCTTGCATTGCACTGATTTTTTTTCTAGAAATCCATTGCATTTTATGTGCTTTTTTGAATATTTTACAACAGACAATGAAGAGAATTAAAAAGTGTTGGCCAATTGAAAGTGCTAGAAAGTAGCCAACAGCCCAGGTTCCAGTAGAACACATCTGCTAAAAGCATTAAAACTTCAACTCAAGAGAAAATTCTTCAAAATCTGACTTGCATACTAATTTGTTTTGGTTATATGGTGCTGGCATCCTGAGGTAAAATCCAAAGTACCACTCATGTTGGTGCCAGTGCTCAAGTATACCCTCACAGAGCAAAAAATGATTGATTAACCTTTACTTATTATTTCCTGAAATGTCATTATATAGAAATACATTTGTGGATACCTGAATATACCTATATTAGGTTGCAGGCCAACCTATTCCAAATTCCACCACCACAACATAACCGGTTTCATGATTTTCTGAAGTCTGGTATTGATCTTGGATGAGAAGACCTGGCTTGCAGTTGCCATTTTAGTTCATCCCAATGGTGTTCAGTAGGGCTGAGGTCTGTGTAGGACACTCATATTCCTTGTAACCAAATGGGTCACGCCATGGAGCTAGCATTGAGCACAGGCAGTCATTCTGGACCAAAAAAGGGCCTTACCCAACCTATAAGGTTGGAAGAGCACAATTGTCTAAAATGTCTTGGCATGCTGTAGCACAGAGTTGGGCAAACTTTTTGGCTCAGGGGCCACTGTTAGTTTTAAAATTTGACAGAGACTAGTATCAGATGGATGGAGAGTGTTTGTATGAACTGATTTATATTACATCCATAAGCCATTCAAATTACATTCAATTTCATTACATTTTTTACCATTATTGTACCAATTTTTGACTGGTCCAAATAAAAAACACAAGGGGCCGTATATGGCCCAGGGGACGTAATTTGCCCATGCCTGCTGTATCTTTACCCTTTTACTGGAAACACCTAAAATCAACCAACACCTGTGCTCAAAGAATATCTGCTTTTGACTATACTGTGTATTTTATAACTGCGGTAGGTGTGATGGATGTGAATGGTTAAAAGATTCACACACATACATAGGGTGCATATAAATTATACTTATGACAAATGCATACAAGTATTAATAACTTGACTAGACATTCAGCGTTCCATGAAAATGCTTTTGCAGTACATTGCAAATTTGCAAAACATCACCTTCTGGTGTGGAAGTCATGAGCTCGAAATAGAAAGAAAAAAAAATAACCCATAAGCAGCACTTTTTCATTGCTAATTGAAGTCGGAGACACCTGTAGGGTGATACCTGCTACATAGGGGCAGGCAAATCATCTATATGTATATTTATATATATATTCATTTTTTTCTGCATGCAGCTTATCATTGCCAGGTTTAGATCCAGAGAACCGTCTGTCTTCAGCATTCAGTGTCTGGATGGCCCTACACGACCAACGTTTGGCCAGGCTATGTTATTTTTTTTTTTTCAATGCATTTTAATAATTTATTTATACATTTACTAAAATACTGCAAATAATAATAATATTAATATGCATGTCTAAGTGTAGAAAAAAAATGTCTGCAGAATGCACGCTTACCGTTTAATTTATGTGAAATTATCAGGTGTGTGTTATTATGCACATTGATTACAAGGAGCCATACTGTTGCATAAAACATTGGACGGCAAAAAAAATAAAACTTTCCGTTTGCATCGAGAGTCAGCAGTATACTTACACCCTCAGGTGTGTCAGAGTTTTTAATAATGTCTTTCCCCTTATTTTTCCTCCTCATTCCAGTTTTATTTGGTTAAGTTTGGTGCTGTATACCCAGAACAGGACAATTTTTTTCTGAATATTAATGTGAATGTAATAAGATGGGGAGGGCAGGCAAAGCAAGGAGGACTACAGCAGTGCAGTGGGATCAGCTCTCGTACACTAATGGCAATGTAGAGGTTTATAAAGAGCGCAGGGAATAAGTGACCGTCTGTTTTTCCAAGAGCAATGGTGGCGTATTCATTTTGGGCAAAACATGCTACTTTTTCAATAAATGTTCTTATTTAAGGTAGAAGTAGAGTGATATTGTAAAATAAGTATCCGTTAAAGTCACAAGTAAAAGAAGCATACTAGGTTTTTACCAGTTTATTTTTTGGAAGTTTAAAAGTTTTAGAAAAAAAGTGCTTATTCCTAAAGAGCTGAAAGTACCTTGGTATTTATAGAGTGAAACCACTCGCTTTGTATTCTTCTTGGTCCCATCATAGAGCTCCCCATGGCTGGAGAGGTTACACCTTCATCAGCGAAGCTGGGTGATCCAGCAAACCTGGAATAGGTATGGTTCAGGATTCAAAACATTTAATGGCAAATAGCAAATGACTTTGAAGTAATCCATTCCAGGTTTGCTGGGTCACCCAGCTTCACTGATGAAAGTGTATCCTCTTCAGCCTTTAATAAATCAGGCCCATAATGACCACACAGCATAGGAAGAGAAATATGAAATGGAAAACATGAGCGAAGGTCAAAGCCATCCCTGAACTATCCAAAACAATAACAATAAAAAAATAGATTTTGGAGAAACATTTTTATGGGAATAGGTGGACCAGCAATAGAGGATTTACATGCATGCCAGCTAGCCATACATGAATTGAATTTAATGTGATCAATATTTAATTATTTTGACTTATTTGATATAAATTATTAAATCATTTGCATCAGAAAATTGGTTAGACTTTCACACATCACAATTACTAGACGTTTTTTTTTTTTAATATTGGTTCTTTGTAATGAATTAAAATACAAGTGGATTGCAATATTTTTATTTACCTGAGCACATAAGAGGTCTCAAAAGCCTTTCAATTACTTATCACCTTGGTTGATCAAATTCAAATTTGAAGAATTAATTTATGATCAATTCTATGAAATGATCGAATAGATTGCTTGATCTCTGTATCTGTGCCATTGCAAAGCTAATGACTCCGGACAAAGGTAGTTCCTTTTGGGATGAAGAAGAAAGAAGTGGAATGCTGAATCTCTTAAGGGTTTCTATAAAGCAGGGAACATCCAATATTTAGAAATATATATATAATATAATATATAATATATATAATATATATATATATAAATAATATAAACTATTGTGGCTTGAACTGCATAGTGGATGATTATTGAATACTGATAATGTTAATTTTTTAAATGATCTTTCTCAAGGTAATAATTTACTATGCAATTCACTCCAGATTTCCCAGCTGCACCTGGTTTACTCATTTTTTATATCATATCCCTACATGTTCTCCATTCTATACCACTATATACCAGTCAATATAATAATATTAATCTTCTATGTGTTTTTTTAACACTGATTGCTTGGACCTTTTAAATCCCTATTATGGAAAATATGTGTTGTTTGCAAGGATCAAGGGGGTTTCTGAGAATCTCTAATGTATTAGATATGTAGCCCTGATGAAAGGAGAACCCTATAAATCTTTAAGATAAAATAGATGTGTTATTTGTAGCCCTGATGAAGGTAGACTCTTTGAATCCTGAAACACAATGGATTTTTATGATAGAGTTATTAATATTACGATTAACGAGTATTTATATAGCGCCAACATATTACGTAGCACTTTACAAAGTCCATAGTCATGTGACTAGCTGTCCCTCAAAGAAGCTCACAATCTAATGTCCCTACCATAGTCATATGTCATTAACACAGTCTAAGGTCAATAATATTGGGGGATGTCAATTAACCTAACTCCATGTTTTTGGAATGTGGGAGGAAATCAGAGAACCCGAAAGAAACCCACACAAACACAGGGAGAACTTGCAAACTCCATGCAGATAGTGCCCTGGCTGAGATTCGAATCTGGGACCCAGCACTGCAGTGCTAACCTCTGAGCCACTGTGCTGCCCTAATGAGTTTGAAAAAAGTTGAAAAAAGAATAAAACTAAATCCCTTCTTTGCCAGTTCCATTTCTGGGTGCTGGGGACCATAGATTCTGCTACGCATGCGCATGCCATTCCCCTTGACTGTCACTATTTCTGCATCCTCTTCTGGATCCTTACAGGACCCCACCAATGGTCAGCCAGTAGGAGAAGCCCAAATGAAATTGAATTTGGGCTTTCTGTTTCCTTCCTGCATAAATAGTCCTGCTATAAAAAAGTTATCACTACGATTCTAATGCAGATGCTGATGGGATCACATGTGCAAAAAAACCCATTTTGGATTGGTATGTGTTTGATCTGCGTACATTTCGCTGGGTTTGCCATTCCACCGTTCCTGAAATGACTGCATCAAATAACGTATTAGACATCAGGATATTGTAGAGACACTCAATGTAAATGAGATATCATGTATGTTAAGTAAAAACACACCAAGTACTTTGATAACAAATTCTGAGCATCAATTTCCCTTCCCAATTCTTCTTTGCGGTAAACATATACATTAATGAATTTGTCTCCTCCGCTCGCGACGTTTGCGCGTGACTTGAGTTACACGTTTGAAGATGATATTCGAGGAGCGTCCCGAAAGTAATTTGTACATTCATCTAGGTTTTAGATGTTTTATTTAAAAAAAGTCATGCGTGATGTATAGTATTCAATTTTATTTTGTTCTGCGAATTTTATGAATGATGTCTGAAACTCCTTAAACCCTTGTGAATGACTTCATTGCCGCTGTATTTTCTGAATTTCAAAAACAGCTTTTGCATGGCATTAAACGCTATGGGAAGAGCGGAATAAATTTTTACAGTGAAGATGAAGTTGATAAGAGTAACAGAAATGGGATGAAAAGGATCCAAAGAAAGTGGACAAACTTTTCAAAGGGCTTTGGAAGCTTTTTTCGTAAAATATAAGTAAAGCTGTATTTGTTCCCCCTTGGTCTGGTGAATATATCACTGAAGGTGTTTTGTTATATTTGTGATACATGAAAAAAAGAGTCCGAGTAACTTCCTATAGTGAGCTGAAAACTGAGAAAGAAGGGTTGGCATCCCTGTCCAAGTATCTAAATGACAAAAACACCTCTCCTAATATTTTGTAGAGGAGCCTTGGGTGGCAACGCTGGATTGATACAATGCAGTGACGTTGCCAAAGTAAGGCAAGAAGTTTTCATGGGGCGATCACCAGGCAAAAAAAAAGGAAAAAAGCCTTACTACTAAAGTTCCACCTGTCTCCCTTACTACTAAAGTTTCACCTGGACAGGTGACGTCTTTTCTGCATTAAGCACTCTTGATTCCTGCTTGATTGCCCCATGGAACTGTCAAAATCACTGAGCTGTGCATGTGCATGGCAATCCCAGCTTCCCCTGCACTTGCTGGAAATGAGTTAACTTCTGTGTGGAATTTACGCAATGGTTCCAAATTGCGCACAGTACTTATCTGACTACAGAAGATCCTAGGCATTACTATAGTAATGCTATGTTCACTTTTGTGGCAGGACCAAGCAGCTTCATTAAAACCCTAGCAGCTGGCACCTTGGCAGCAACTTGGCCACCCGCACTGCTGTGCTACATTGTAGCGTCTTATTAAGGGACGCTGCTCATGGGTGGAAGGGGGAGGAAATGATAACCATGATGGAACCTCCCCACCATTCTCAACATAGTCCAATTAGAAAAGGTCACAGAAAAAGCAAGATGTGGCTGTCTTACTTCGCCACTATTCGATAAAGTGAATGACAAGAACGGAGTGTTGTCATCCTGAGAATTGCACGAACAAGGTCCTTCCTAATAGGAGAACCGGGAATTATTTTAAAAGCTTTAGATTTCAAAAAAATGATAAAACCCAGCTCTGCTGTACATGGACTAACTCTCAGACTTTAGGTGAGGAAGTCTGATGACAAACATTAGCCGTTATAGTAACTAGTTCCAGATTTTCTACTGTTTGTGTTGTTTGTCTAATACATGAACTGAATTCACTCCCATGTATGATTAGAAGCTCCGGTAAAGTCTACTAAGCTATAATTACCTCAATGAAAACAAAAGGAAAATAAAAAAAAAAATTTGTACTTTCTCTATTTGGATTTAGCCAATTATCCAAATGTTGCAATTTGCCGTTTTCCTTATTGCCGCAACATTCAATCACGCAATTCAGTACAGCAGCCGGAGCAGGTGCTGTGAAAATGAAAAGAAAGCAGCGGAGATGAGACTTTAAAGTGAATGTGTTGTCCATTTTAGGCCCCTTTTAGATTTATGGTTAAAAACTTCGGCTGTTACAAGTCGCACTTCTTTAAATTCATTGCTGTCAAATGCAGAGTTTCATGCCCACAGTTGGGTGAGGCGGAGTGGGGTTGAGGCTGAAATGTGTTTCTGGAGGGGTTCTTTCTCCAAAGGAGGAAAAGCAACCACATGGCCAGAAGCAGCTTATTCTTCTTAGGAACCATACTGCAATCACTGCGGTCTTATCCCCGCTCTTTAATTCTACAACCCCCATATCTTTCCATCCTCCTCCCCTACCACATTGGCTCTTTTTTCCTATTTCAGAGATGTGATGATAATGGACTCATCATACACCAGCCTTTATTGGCCCCAACCTAATGAACACCATTGGCTTACTCATATTTGGTTCTAGTGTTTAGCTTATTTTGACTGTCAACACATTCCAACTATTACCATGGATAATCTCTATGTAATAATGATACATTTATGCCTGCCCAGGGTGGTTTTTTCAACTTTGCCCTTGGGGCATTGCTTTCTTACTGTCCTGAGATATTTGTTTAACTTTACTTACATTTTTATATATATATGATACAATACAACAAATACAATAATAATTTTCATTAATTTAGACTAAATCACTGGAAGTGCCAAAGATCTGTTGATAAACCGACACCCCTGAGGAAGCCCGTTAGGGCGAAACGCGTCGGGTACAGCAATCAACATGAACAAATGATTGAAGATTGTATTATTTGTATGGCAAGACGTTTACTTGATTGGCTAGATGCCTGATGTCTAGAGCCCCCTTGGGCCAAATTGCAAATGCTTACACCAACAAACTTGTTTTTGGTTGTGAGTTGAGTTTTGTAGTATGTTCAAGCGCCTTTTTGGGCTATTGCAACACTGTATGGATCACAAGAAAAGATTGCAAACGATTTTTGAAACTGTTATGTCTTCTTTATAAATATTTGTTATTGTTTATTGAATTTACAAATACAATATACTGTTTTGTGCCTCAAAAGACTCTGCTTTTTCTCTTTATTCTTATTTTTCATTCTTACTGTCCTATGTTGGCCCATGTAATGCTTCCCCTTTACCCCTCGAACAATGTGAAAGTGTTAACTTTTCTTGCATCAAAACAGCAAAAAAACTTTACTGAAATAAAACTTTGCAATTCAAGGCAGGTATTCCCATTGTTTGCATAAGTAAGAATTGCTAAACTTACCCCCATTTTAATTTTAGCAGCCCACTGGACATCTACAAATCATTAGAGTTCTAGAAAAAAATTTCTGTACAAGAAATTGTTCTGATGAAGGGGATACAGATCCCAAAACGTTTTTGTTATCTGGATAATATGCTATCAATCTTTACATCAATCTAAGTCCAATCCAAGTCTCTTGGACCACTGGTGCTACATGTGGAATTGGCACACGCATCCTTTATCACTTCAAACCGACAATACAAATAGGTGGCCGTAACTGTAATTCCTACATATTTTTCTTCCTTTCCCATTGTGTGGGCAGCAACTCACACTCTCAAATCTTACTTTTTTTGGACATGTTACAACATATCCACATCTCAGCTATTTTATGGCCTAAACTGCCAAAGGCAGTTATTTACAGTCCTGGCGCAAATCGTTATCTGGGGCGCCATAAAAGTGTCTGCGGAGAGGCAATGCCGTTTTTACCCTAAATATTGTGGCGCGGAGCAAAGTCGATGATTCACCTTTGCAGTTTCATAAATATTGTCCTTTCACTGATCTAATTTAATTTCACAATAAATATCGGACGTGTTTTAGAAAAACAGAAAAGTGTTGTATTGTCTCGTGCATGCTTTTATCAGGGAGTCGTAAAAATGGTGGAGGAGATTTATGACGGGTGAGGTCAGTTTTTTTCCTGTCATTCCATCACTTAGAGAGCCAGAAGTATCCCCACGCTGAAAATGATTGCATTAAAGTTGTGAGTTATTTGTTTCATAAGTCTCGACTGCGCCGGGCCTTTCAAAACACTGGCATTGAACAATAGTGATGTGTTGGGGATTTAGGGTGGCAATTAATTCATTTCCTCTCATTTTGTTTTCAGATATGCACTTTGAGAAAATTTTAAATTTAAATTGTGCAAGTTTGCTGGTCGTGGTTGAGGTGATAAAATGTAGCCGGAGATGAATTGATGATCTTGACTGGGAAAGAGCAGAGTGAAATGAGGCTGATTGTTGACTGAGGAGCACAGATTGTCGAGAAACAATTAAAATATTGTTCACTTTGGAAGCCGTGTTGATGTTTCTATCCAGTCAAATGGGAACAATATATCCCTGCTGAAGTCAGATGATTACATCCAAAGAGCCTAATCAAAACAGTATAAGGACCCTTGCACTCTGTGTGGTAGCAGTGGTCTCTCTTCTGAGGTCCAACATGCCCCCTGTAAATCCAGATTTAGAGCTTTCCAAGCAGCAAAGCTTCCAGCTTGCCCAAGCCAGTTTGCTTCCAAGGTCAGTAGAGTTTCTCCCAAGCGATAGTTTACATCACCCATCAGGCTGGTTGGAGGAAAAGGAATGTTTAAAGACTGATTTGAAATATTTATGTGTTTTTCAAACCAGTTACTGTTTTTAGAAGGCTTTAGAAGAAGTGGTTTCTTCTGTAAAACGCGTTGGGATTACAAGAAATGCTTTTGATAGCTGAGTATTGTTATCATTGATTGTGATGTCTATGGTGCCCACATCATGCCTTAATATTGGCATTTTTTAATCTATTTATATGATGTGCTAATATGTTTGTATAATGTATCAATACAACCACTGTACTTTCGCCAGGAACTACCTACCTTTCCCTTTTTGCCTTTTTTGGCTTTTTTTGCAGCACTATTTTTGGGATATGGCCATTTATCGGTTCACTATCTAGAATTATTTGGGGTTAGCCTGTATATTTACCCTTGTTGGCTCAAGGGAAATCCAAAATGTTCAAGGAAAATCAAATTGTTTTTGTTATTTACAAGTGTTGCTGGGTATCTGAAAACACCATAATAATACTTTAGATACATCTATCAGTTGTTTAAAGTGGTTGAGATCGGGCAGGGTTCCAGAAAGAGATAGACCATGTCCCTTCTGCAATAAAACATTCTCACCTGCCTGATACCTTCCTTAATATGAGCTGCATATGTGTTATTTGCTGGAATACCCACACATTCCGGCCTCCCTGTGGCTGCCAGAACTCCTGCACCCTTTTTCGGGAGTTGCATCATCCCCAGCCAAGCCAATGAAGATTGCGAAGATCTAAACAAGGAGGAGAAGAAGGGAAAAACGATGGTGCCTGCAACAGAACGGTGAATATACACAGGGTTTGGTTCTGCATTAAAGCATCAGAGAATACATGTATAGATTAAAATGATTCTGACACTCTGGTCAGCCCCTTGGAGAGAAGTGAAATTCAGCAAACTTTCAAGCAGAGGTGCCTCATTTACCTTTTCACATATGTTGGTGCCACATCATTGGCCCAACACTGCCATAAAGAATTCCTAACCCCTTTGGCACTTACTCATGTCTTTTAATTCTGGGTTGCAGTGTGAAGGGTGAGGAAAGATGAATGTAGGGGTATTCACAGTGAATGTCAACCCTAGCAATGAAGGTCCCTTATTTGCTCACTTTTGTTCCATTAACTATACAGTTCAAAATGATTTGTTATATCTGTCTGGTGAGCTCGGAAATATCTGCTGATGTATAAAATTCAGGGTTATCCTGTGCAAATTTCCTGTGTTAGTTCCTGGAATCTATTTAGTCCCCCTTATGTTGGGAACCCGAGAAAAGTGGGAAGTGTTCTCTCGTTGACACAGTTTCCTGCCATTTAACCACTGAGCCACCAAGTCTCCCCTCTGCACTAGCAGAACAGAAGAGAAATTGCATTCTATAGACAGCAAAAAGAAAAAGGCAAGGTGCTCAATCAATTCTGAACTAACTAGAACGGTGCACTATGGGAGGGACAACTCACTAACATCGTAAAATATAAAATTCCCCAGCTCTCTGTCCTTCCAGCCTCATCTATAAAACAAGGATCTCAGCTGCATACATTTACAAATACACTATATGTAGAAGGAACACACCACTCTAAGGCACCGCTGCTTCAGGCACTTTAATAAATAAGTTCATTTGTCTTCGGCGTAGATGGTGCCACCTGTATGCAGAAGGTGACGACGTAGACGCAAACACACAACGGGTCTGGAGGCTCTGTCCGGCACAGCTCAGGTTCTGGATGTAAACCTTCATAGGGGTTAGGAGAGAATTATTCTGCAGAAATGCAGCTTTCCTTCTTTTACAAATGGAAGGACAGATGCGAAAAAATGCCACCATTTCTTTTTCCAGACTTCCTTACTCCGGGAAAAAATCATTAGAGCTACGAATGGAATAGTGTGGTTGGCCAGCAGTGTGAAACGAACAGAATTAGCTCAACTTATATTTAACTAAAATACAAAGTACAAACCAGATGCTGCTGAAAGCGAGCCAATTAAAGGGAAATGGTAGATTTTTGTTTCTACAGACCTTTAGCTATATATGGAAATGTAATCGTTTGAAGCCAAACTGTAGTTTTAGTTTTTTAGGTTGAATGCATAAGAGTATTTTATCATTAAGAACCCTCCACATGTGCCTAAGGGCCCTTCTCAGGCAGCAAACCACAATGCCAGACCTCTGTATTTATATGAGAGTAGTGGTCCAGGTCCTAAGGTCTAAAGATCTATCAGCAAAATTTAACTTTACATAAAATGGTAAACAACCCTTATGTAAAATAAAGACTGAATGGGAGAGCAGAGCCTCCTGTGATACCTACGTCCCGTATCCCAAGAGGCCTCGGGCAGAAGGAGCTTTTGCCTGCAATGGGAAAAAAAGCTGATCTCACTTTTTTCCCCATTTACAGCAGAGTGTATCACTCAATCCTGCACCTGCGTAGTGTGAGATCAGGTGAGGTAGCCAAAAGAAGAAAAAAGATGGACAAAGATGGCGGTGCCTGATGCTTCCTCCTCACCGGAATCAAGGTGGATTTGTGGACAGCGAGGACAAGGATTGAGTGATTTGCGGAAATTAAGGTTTTGATTTTAACTTAACTTATTTGGGGGAAAAAGTTACATACACAAAAATGTCTGATTTGTAATAAATAAATTTTTTTTTAAAGTTTGTAAATGCTGGAATTGGCCTTGCTTTTGGGCATTTATTTTTCACTGTACTGCTGCACATAAGGCTTAACGTTAGGACTTAGCAGTAGGACCTACTGTACTGCTGCACTAAGACTTAGGGCTTGTTCACACTTTTCCAGTGTGATGCATTGCTGGAATGGTAATGCACTTTCTGCAACACATAGTAATACATACATACATAGGAACGTTGGGGTGCCATTTATTCTCAATGGTCAATCACACCCCAGCATATAGTAAACTACCACTGTGGTTGTGTTGTTGTGAAGAAAAAATTATACATGTCTACATTGTTGGTCCCTTCTGGTGTCTTTGCATCCTATTTATTTGAATGGACTGCCTTAAAATTGAATATTTTAAGGCAGTCCATTACTCGAGAAAACAAAGCAATAGAGGCAAATCCTCTATTACCAGGAGATGTCCCTTCCCTTACCTGCCTAACTTCATTTTTTTAAAATACACCCACCTGTCCCCTTTCCATTTCTTCTCTTCTTACTGGTTTAGAAATTCGGCCATCTTGATTGGCTGCCCTGGAATGACGTAGCTGGTCATTCAGTCCTGACATCAATGGGGATTCAGGGATGTGCCGGGTATCCCAGGATGCCTGGAGGAAGGAAGGTGACCAGTTCTAGCTGCTTAATTGCAGTACAGAAAATTTAGGTCACTAGTTTAGCTGCATGGCAAGGTTGCGTCAGTCCCAGGAAGGGATACTGATTAAACAGCTCTATATAGCGTACAAAGGTAAGCAAAACACGAATAAACACATTTCTGGTGGTCTGCAATAAAATAAACCTTTTTGCTTTGTCCTCCATAGGTAAAACACCTGTTCCCTTTAAAAAATGTGTCCTTCCTCCTGCTTGAAAAATCTCGCCTCGGTATTAGCCCTAAACCCGAGGAAATAAAAAAAAGTCAGGGAGTTGCATAATTCTGCAGTGCATTGTATTTTATACGAGACGGCAATCAAGCAGTTATAATTTTTTATCAAAGATGTAAAATGATCATCAATTTATACGGGCGCCATTTGCATAACACATTCATCATTGGTTCTGGCACGATAGAACGGAGAGAAGATGATAAAATTCGTTTTTAATGTTTAGCGCAGGACAGCGGTAATGGAGAGGGCAACATGGGGGAAAAATTAAGGCCGTTTGTGTAAATGTCAGTTTGAGAGGGGACTGGAGAGTGATGGAATGGCAGAGGTGACTTCAGCTATTTCTCTTTATTATTGTGATTTGTTAAAGAAAAACTCCACCAAGTAGTGCTAAAGTGAAGTTTTCAGTAACTTTACATTTATTACATGTCACAACATAAAGTATATTTTTTGCAGAAATGCTCTATTTTAACATTCAAAGGCCATCCTGGAGCTCCAGTCTGGGGACTTTTCCAAGGCTGCAAAAACATGATAAGTCTGGTAGGTAGAAAAACACATTTACTAAACCTTCCTTTACACGAAGATCTCTTAGATCAGTGTTTCTTGATCTTGCTAACATGGAGAACCCCTTGAAATAATCTTCAGGAATAATGGAACCCCGGCTATAATTACTCTATCCACAGGTCACAGTAAATTAGTTTGGAGATATGTAAAAAGGATGCCTCTTACAATGCTCGTCCGTGGGAGGACTGCCACCCTTACAGACGACAGCCAAAAGGATTATTGCTATCTATAATATCACACTTAGAAGTGGTGTGAGCCCTGAGAAGGGCCATGGCACAGCGTCTAAGCAGTAACCAGGTTTTCTCTATAGCCTCTAATGGTGAGGATGTTGTGCTGCTGGTTACTGACACTTTGCCGTCCTTGGGCACACTAGGGTGGGCAGGAAGATACACGGTACCAAATAATTAACCAGAAGAATTGTCACAGAAGGCCGGGGCCAAGGCAGGCAGCAAGCTTGGGTCAAGTCACAAGCCAGCGGTCAAATACCAGAGATCCAGGAAACAGACACCAGTGACACGGGCCACTGTGAACACAGGGAACACAGGAGACACTGGAAGCAACAGGAGGCACAGGTGACACAGGAATAACCGCAGACAGAGAAGAACACTGGAACAGCACAAGGCAATAGGCTGGAAACAACAGACTAGGCAACAAGGGGTTACCAGAGGAGCTGGACAGGAGAAACACCAAATTAACCAACAGGTGTACAGGAGCTGCTTTGCAGAGCTAGGGGCATGGCCCTAGTAGAGAAATGTTGCACGATCGCTGAGTGTTGTGTCTGAGCAACTAAATAGCCAGGGATGATTAAGAGGCTATTTCCTGATTGGCCCGGCGGGATGGGTAAAACTGATAAAGCTTGAGAGCGCAGGCACGCCCATAGTCAGAACGCTTTAGTGAGGAACAGGTAAGTGTGACATAATAAACTTAAAGAACCCCTAGCAACCTCTGGAGGAACCCTGAGAACCCTGAGAAACACTGTCTTAGATTGTCAACCGACAAACAAAAACATGAAAAACACCTACATGATATGTTGTAGTTGACCCTAAAACACAGCAAAGCTTGGACTCCACAAGACCTCTAAAGGTGTCCTACTGTACTTGGCACCAAGATGTTGGTGGAAGATACTTTAGGTCACACTGTCTCCCCTACCCCCGATGAGCAAAGCACCTGGCTTTCCACATAGTCATCAGACCAGGCCAATTTCTGGTACCCCTTTGAACGTCAGGGAGTGTTTGGTGCCTATGGCCCTGTTGCCCGATAACCTGTTGTCCTTCCATTTTGGAGATGTTCTGCCCTATCTTTCAACCATCACAATTTGGCAATCGTCAAAGTGTCTCAAATCCTTACACTTTTGCTGCTTCTAACACATCACCTTGAAGAACTAACTGGGCATTATCTGCCTCACCTTAGTGGTTTCAACTTGATGGTAATTGGTGTGTATTGTACAATATTGGAAGTCTGGTCTGTGTCATTGAATAAATAAATATCGTCTAACTACAGGGACCATGTGTATCTGGACATGAATTTTTTTGGTCCTCAGTGGATTCCTTCTTGATCTGTCTATTAATACAGGATAAAACACCTTCTGTATTGTGCTCATGTGCACGGTTTTCCTGTGATACAGACAGGCCACTGATGCCCTTCCTATTTGTGCAAGGTGTTTGGTCTTGTATCCACCCCTCTGTAGCTTTCCGCAGGTACCCTGTTTGATGTAGTATATGTTACAGGACACTGAACTTTATTGCTTCCCACTGAGCATCGACCTGCTCTGATGCATTTCTCTTTAAATGGGCTTAGTCATGCATCCTACAGGGATCCTCAAAAACCTAGGCATCACATTATATCCTCTTTTATTTCTCTCTTTAGGTACAAGGCCATCTGTGTTCAGGCATCAATCAAGGTCACGTGGATGATACCTGATATCTCAGTCCAGCATCTTATTCCTACTGCTCCTGTGCTTTGCCTCCAAATCCCTCCACAGTTCCTGTCCCACTTACCTTTCTGCCCTGATAGAAAAATACCCCCCTCACTGCTCTCTTTGCTCCTCCAATGACCTACTAATGACTTCCTCTCTCATAACCACATCACACGCATGGCTCCAGGACTTTTCAAAAGCTGCCCCGACTCTCTGGAATAATCTTCTTCGTCCTATTCGGCTTGCTCACTTTCTGCTTATTTAAAAAAAAAAAAACTGAAAACCTATATTTTCAAACTTGCCTACCCGTCTTGCCTACCCCCCTAGTCTTTCATACTCATAACCTCATCACATCCAAGACTTTTCTAGACTCTCTGGAATGGTCTTGCTCGTCCTATTCGGCTTGCTCCTACTTTTCGCACATTAGAGCCCTTTAAACCCAACACTTCAACCTCACCTACTCATCTTCTTCTGTCTCCTAAACTCTCACTACTCCCCACAACTCCATATCCCCCCCTCCTATTGTGTGATACTTCCCCACCTCCTAGATTGTAAACTCTTCCGAGCATGGTCCTCTCCTCCTCCCGTGTCACTGTCTGTATCCGTCTGTAATATACAGTGCTGTGTAATACGTTGGTGCTATATAAATACTGTTTTTTAATTATATTTTCTAATACTGAGATGCCAGAACAGAGATGGCACAATCATGCAAATCATGGTGTTTGTGCAGCTCTTGACTGTGTTTACAAATCTCAGATGCAAATCAGCCCTTGTGCCACCTGTTACCTTGTGGTTTGCTACAAAGTTGCAATGCATATTCTTTTCACTGAGGAAAAAGAGGAAATGTTTTCATTTGTTGCAGGCACCACAAGGTACCATCCCAAATCTCAGCAGGCAAAATATGGTGTCCTCATTGGTATGTAGAAGGTAGGCTTGGCGATGAGGACTCGTAAGATGCACAGTAGGTTAGTAGAAGATAGAGGTGCTTGTTAGGCACCTCATGGTTTTAACCCCAATGATTAGCTTTAAATCATTAATATCCTTTACAGGATTACTTTAATGTCTGCTCTTGAATGCTTCTAGGCTAAAGCATCTCTGTGAACTTTGTCTCCCATGCACATTCATTAGCCTGGGGTGCCCATAACCCTATCGGATCACCAATTGTCCTATTTTTACCCCACTCTTAAAGCATACCAGGAACTACCTACAATACCTGCTGTTTTGGAGATGTTCTGACCCATTGATCCAACCATCAGAATTTGTCATTCTGATTCTTCTGCTTTCCTGCATCGTCTTTAAGAACAGACCGTTCACATGCAGCCTAATATACCCCATGCCCTCAAAGGCCAACAAGATAATCTATGTTATTCCCCTCACTTGTCAGTGGTTGTGCCGATCGGTGTTCAGTTCTTTTTAGCAAGAGACAATGGTCCTGATTTATTAAAGCTCTCCAAGACTGGAGAAGATAGACTATCATGGGTGAACCTAGGTGATCCAGTAAAAAAATGGCGTCCTCGTTGGCATGTAGAAGATGCATTTGGGAATGATGGGTAGATGCACAGTAGGTTATCTGAAGAATAATAGAAGTGCTTGTTAGGCACCTCATGGTCTCAGCCCTATGGTTAGTTTTAAAACATTAATATCTCTTACAGGATTGCTTTCATGTCTGCTTTTAGATGCTTCTGGTCTAAAGTATCTCAGTAAATTTTCGTTGGCCGCCCCTTGATCTTTGCACTTCTCAATAGTTCAGCAGGAACCGGTAAACATATCTCGTAAACAACCTTGCGTTTGGCTCCACCACTGCCCATTTACATAGTCACCAGGAAAATCTAATTAATCTTTGCAGTAGCAGTTTCCATTTCCACCTCATTAACAATGCGCACTTCAAGGTATCTTGGATTTTATTCCATTGCTCATAATTAATCTTAATAATAAAAACAAAAATAACATATTAAATAATTATACAGGAGAAAGAAAATGATATTCTGGTATTTAATAATAAACCTTGCAATAGTGCTGATGTGGGACATTTGCACAAATGATAAATCAGGAAATAAACAAAACAATGAAAAATCTTTGCAATAAAACAAAGAATTCCAGGAACGCGGGTGGCAGGCGACATTTCCACGGCACTCCTTCACGTCGTGCTGTCGATTGTATTTTAAGACGCTGCTGCTGTAAATGTAGGGAAAGGTGATTTGCCAAAATGGCCTCACAAAAGTTGAATAACAGGTTTGCTTCTTTCCAGTTTTATGAATTGTGGAACGGCTGTGTGTGCAGAGCTACAGCTGCACAGCAGATTGATCCCATGCTGGACGGATGTTTCACATTCAGACTTCAGTCCATGTGATTTTTTAGAATTTACAACCTCCAGCTGTTGCTAATGACAGTTCATTTTGCCTAATTATAAGATGAATAAAGGCTGACTGGTCTCTGGTAACTCTATGGGGTTAATACCTGTAATAATGATTTCTTTCCATTTAATTCTATGGGAATTTATTTGTATTTTTTGTACATTTACATGCAGGGAAAGTTATGCAGCAGATTGGAATATTAAAGGAGTTGGAGCAAATGATAATACACTGCTGGGGGTGCCTATGATCACTTTTTGTTCCTATTGCTTAAACCATTCAAAAGAAAAGCTACAAATGTAACAGCTTAAAACTCAACTCAACCCAAAAGCGAGCCAGGCAAAAATTAATAGCAACCAGGTTGATAAGTGAATAGAAGCGAACACAATATTTGTGTCACTGGCTTGCACACTACACTACAGCTCATTTCTTCATTTCTAAATTCAGGTCAATTTGATGTAGGACCTCAGGATTGGGGAAACTCACTGAGAAGTCAATGAAGTTTACAGAAAAAAAGAGAAGGTTGTCAATTCTGAACATCAGCACTAGTCTCCATTGATACTTGATCAGATATCTACTGAAATGTGATTGCTATAGTGTGGTGCACAACCCCACTATATATGCACTGCTGCCTGGGAAATATTAACAATGTGTGCAAATTCTGACCCTCAAAGATTGGACAGCCCTGGACTAATGTATAGCCAGCTTAAGACGACCCCACAACAGGGTGCAGTTTCTGTGCACAGCAAGATCAGCAGGTAATATGAATGTTATCCCCAAATCATAAATGTCATATTTTATTTCAAATCATAAATGTCATATGTTTAATTTTTTCCTATAGTAACTTTTCTTAACTTGGGGGCAGCACCGTGGCTCAGAGCTTAGCACTCTGGCCTTTGCAGCATTGGGTCCCAGGTTCAAATCTCAGCCAGGACCCTATCTGCATGGAGCTTGCAGGTTCCTCCCACATTCCAAAAACATGCAGTTAGGTTAATTGGCTTCCCCATAAAACTGACCTATGTCATCCCATATGACTATGGGATGAACATTAGATTGTGAACTCCTTTTAGTGACATGACTACAGACTTTGCAAAGCACTGCGTAATATGTTGGAGCTATATAAACACTGGAAAATAATGACAAAAATTAATTGGCTGTGTTCAAACCTGTGGAGGTTTTAAATCACTATACCATTGTGACCAATGAAAGTATAAGACTTGGGGGACCTGAGTTTGGAGACTAGAACTTTTCATTTAGGGATAAAATAGAACGCTAATAAGGTCTGAAGTAACCTGCCATGTGAAGCAGCTCATGTGAAAAAAAACTCTGCATAACCTCCTTGAGACCCCCTTTTCACAGATCCCTAAAGGCTGCAGGTACATCAGAAGCTTCACGTGTTCAAAATGCCACCTGCAGAAACCAAAAATATCTAGTTGGCTCCCCAGGATTGCCAAAATAAAGATGGCGGCATAGGGACCTGAGATAGAGCATCAGGATGACAATCAGTGGAATTTATCATGGATGTAAGTATGTTTAATGAAAAATCAACACCAAAAAAGGTGAGTGGAAATTAATGCATAAGTAGGTAAAGAGGAAAAGGCTGGCTAAAATGTTGCCTCTACAACAGTGGTCCCCAACCGTTTGCAGCTCGCGGACCACTGAATCTACGGATTCCTTTGTCACTCAAAGAGGAAGAAACTTCCCCCTGAGTGACGTCCTAATGACAGAACCTGCCCACTCTCCAGAGACACAACCCGCCCACCACCCTGAGCCTGCAATGCGTACGGGAGACATGGTCCTTCTCCTGACCCCGCTAGGGGATGCACCAACCAGAACCATGGACCACCGCTGGTCTCTGTGCTCTCACAGCCCACCCTGTGGATCGAGGTGTGGGGATCCCTGCTCTACAATATACTGAACCTGCTGGGGGGTGAACCGAACAGAACCGCGGACCACCAGTTGGTTTCTGTGCTTTCGCGGCCCACCCTGTGGACCAGGGACTAGGGACCCCGCTCTACATTATACTGACCTCTCTGGCCACCCTGCTTAGATATTAGTAGACAAAATAAATTTTTCCTAAATTTTTTTATGTGCATGCAAAAACAAAAAGGCTTGTGATACTGTCCAATGGTAATGCTGCCAGTTATTTAAAATTAGGAACCCAACTCTTGGCTTAGTATACCATAGTGTTCCTATTGACTGGTGGTTGTTAGGGCAATACTACCAAATGACAACCACCATTTTCAAAGGATTGAGCAAGTAAACCACCAGCTTGTATTTGGTTTTACCCATGGAAACTGTTTGCCACTTGCCAATGTTTACAAGACTGTAAACTTGATTTTTTGCATGACTTTGCAAACTTGGCAAATGGCAAGTACGAGATGTGACAAATTCAAACCTCATCCCTACCTAGGACCCCATTTGTCCATGCAGTGAGGACAGACTGTATCCAAATTCCTACTGGCCTAAATTATATAAACACATAAATGATCAGAATTGGGTCCACCTTGGACCCCATGCCAAACATGGACCCCATGCTAGCTCCAAATTCTAATAAACATATATACAACAAATGGAGCAGATTGTTACAACCCTTGGATTCAGGATATATACCAGTAGTGACGGGCTGGTTAGCGCACCTTTCAGATGCCACCATAATGCCACTTCTGCTCTCCCGCCAATGCACATAAATAAAATTTTCTCTCAGATTTTAGTGATCTGGTTTACATCCATCGTAAGTTACACATAAACCTCAAAGCTTGATGAAGAGCCATGAATTATATGTACTCCGAGATCCAATATTCCACTCGTGCTCCATCACTGTAATTACCTGTGTGACCTACTTTTCTCCAACAGTGAACAATGTATACCACATCCACCCCATTATGTGTCCTTATTTATCATATCAAACCCAGGATGTTAATATTTGTTTAATAATCTCTTCACGCTTTTGGCCTGAATACCCATAAAACGAAGAATAATTGTTTTTTTTTTAGCTTTTTTTTGGTTCTCCCAGTAAGGTTTACTAAGAATAGAAAAACATATACAGTTTGTAATATGTTTAATGAATCTTAAAATATTATCTTTTTGCTATACGACGCTACTGAAATGTAATCGTGCTTGCCTAATGCTTGATATTTATGACCTATATCTTTTTATTGCATTTCTTTAATTTATGCATACTTGATGACTTGGGAAGGCGAGGTTTTTATTTTGCATTTTACGACAATGATGGCACAACACTGGTGAATAAACACTGCAGGAGGAGCCCTTATATTTCAGGTTTCACAGCAATGGAGACCCTGTGGGTGTTTGTTCACCATGTTCTAATGGCAATTGGTAGATTTTGTCACTAAACTGCCAGGAAACACTCACCTGTGCTGAACAAAGAATATCTAATAACCGCACCTTTGTAATATAAGCCATGGCAAACGTATTCAGGAACTTTTTTGCGGACCTTTAGATGGAACTTTAATCTATTGTTCTATCATCTATCTCTGTTACTTCTCCAAACTTTCCTTTATTTGCCCTTTAATCCATTTTTAATGGGTGGATATATACAACATTTATGTTTAAGCTAATAAAAAGTGTTAAGGTGATCCTCTTCCCTATCGTCAAAAGTTGCTAGGTATGATGTATCTATGGTGAGGGATTGGCTTTAAATGCACTCATTGTAGAGCTTCCCAGCTTTCTCCCCAATGGTCCCACAGACCTCAATTTTGAGAGACCTCCTAGGCTCTTCCAGCATACAGGCTGCATACACCTATTTCTTGCGGTGTACCTAGCCCATCCATTCCTTCCAGGACCCTTCTGGCCTGGATCCCAGATAAAGAACCAGAATTCTGTACCAACACAATTACTAATTGCCCCATCTAGGCCTTCTAATCCCTTTTCCAGGAAAGAGTGGGATAGATGATGCTAAATACCTTTCAAATTGGCCATCCTATATATATATATATATATATATATATTTATTTAATTCTATTACACTGGAAATATTAGTTATTCTAATATATGTAAATCTCTCTATCTATTTATTTATAAATCTTAACATTTCCTAACCTATTGTACCCACTATGAACCATAAAAAAATTATAATATACATTGGTAGCCATTGAAATTATGCCCCTTACAGTTGTGGCTGGAATGCCGCACTTATAGATAACTTAAAAGATCATTAGCTGGCCCTTCCACATGGTTATGGTCCCCAAACTCAAAATCAGCCACTGTTCGAGGAACCCTGGTTGAGAGCGGCTGATCTACTTTACTGTATCTAGTACAGTAGATTTACAGATCTATCCGTTGAAGGGAGTTTTCTATGTTTAATATATATAAGCCAGAAGGATGTGTGTGTTTTGAATGGTACCTAGTGTACGTATCAACTTTTGGGGCTAGGTGTTAAGGTACTTGTTGAGCAAATTTGTATTGACTGGTGGTTGGTACAAGTTGATGTGTACACAAGTTACCATTAAAGTAAGTGAGTTTTATTATTGGTAGCTGCAACCTACAGCCAAAAGGAACTGGACGACTTGTTGACTAGTTACCATTTATATTCTCTCCTTCTGGTGCACATAATAAAAAGTTGGCATGTTCCCTTCACTCGCTGCTTCATCCCTTTTATGCCTTCACAAACAGATAATAAATAAAGTTAAAACACATTACAGAACAGAATAATTTACACAAATTTAACACTTTGCATCTAGTGCACTTTTCTACATCTGCCTATGTCTACCTAACACCATTACTTTTACATTCACACATCTCAATTTGTATAGAACAAATAAACCAGCATGTTCAATGAACAATTTCAATGTGCAATTA
Organism: Pyxicephalus adspersus; assembly: GCF_032062135.1. NCBI lineage: Eukaryota > Metazoa > Chordata > Amphibia > Anura > Pyxicephalidae > Pyxicephalus > Pyxicephalus adspersus. Next base: position 7,286,740 of record NC_092866.1, on the reverse strand, counting down.
GTTTAAAAATAAAACCTCATATAGGTGTTTATCTTTCACCCCTTTATCCATTAGGTCTTGTAGTCATATATTAAGCACACAGTGCATCTTTTCTATTTGTCTATCTATCATTCTAAGTAATCATGCATTCTCAAATAAATCAATTATTTTATTAACCATTGTCATATATATAAATAACTGCCATACAACTTCTAATTCGTCTCTATCCCCCTCCTCATCTATTTCTCCATTCACAGTACGAGCCGTATGAATAACTTGTTTGGCCACCAGACCTATAAGAAAATGACTATCTATTGCACTTCAATTTCTAATCAAAACAATTCCTTTCCATCTATATTGCAAATTTTGCTCCCTCCAGTAAACGCACTGAAATTACGTCGGGCGCATTCTCCCCCCCCCCCATTTCCTTGTTTTTTTTATATTCTCTGCAAACTCTCTTCACCAGCCACTTAATTCTTCATCGCCCTGGAGGTACAGAAACTAATGAGCTTTGTTTGAATAGACTTTTTCCAGTTCATCTAGCACACTTTGGGGTAATCATTCAGTTCCTGCTCCCTTCTGGAGAAAGGCAATATGGGGAAATGCATGAGAATATTCTGAGCACACTGCTACAATGGTCTGCACATTTCAGGCTTATGTTTGCTTAAACTTACTGCGTGCACCAGAAGTACTATGTTTGTTTAATGGGATGTGTGCTGTTTTGGGATCTTTCCACATAGGTTTTATATACAAAACAAAAGATAAAGCTAAAATGGTTTCTAAAGATAAAAGTAAATCGTTAAAGGTACATTCCACTCAAAACTAAGATTTTAAGTAATCCTGTTACTATATTAAACATTCCAAATCAAACCTTACCATCCCCTATCCCAGAATGGTATTGGATATGATACAGTCACATGTGTCCATAGTCATTTAGACAAGAAAAAAATGGTGGTCATTTTGTGTAAAAAAAACAAAAGAGCTGAGGCTTTATCTGGCCTATTATTTTGGAGTATTGAAAACCTTGGCCCTGAGTTCCAACTTGATGCATGTTATCTATGTTTTTGAAGTCCATTTAAAATTAGGTCTCCTTTGAGATGAGTGCTATGAATCTGGTTAAGGCACTACTGAAATATGAAGAACTTAGTGGTAGTTCTTGACTATGCCACCCCATACCCAACAGAAAGGAACTATTCAATAGTTGAAAGGGAGTAGGCACTGGAGTCACTAAGGTAGTATGGTTAAGATGAACTATACTCAAAACTGAAAAAAAACAAAACAAAAACACACTTACCTTCAACCCTGCAGGGCAGTCTGATCACTCCCGGGTTGTCTGGCATCGGGCCCAGCGTTGTCTCGGCATCCGTCAAGGAGCTGGCACTCTGGGTGCCATCATCTTCGTTTTCTCCTCTGGGTTCTTCATCCTATGTCACCCAATCTCGAATGAAAAAATAATTTGCCAATTTCACTGCGCATGCATGAGATTGGCAAAATTTTCTCTTTGAGCAAAAAAGGCTCCTTCTGCACATGCCGGAGATGCTTGGGCATGCACATATGGAGCACAAGAGCCTGACATAGGTATCCCAGGAGGCTTTGCGCTCCCATTCATTCTCAACCGCCTAGGCGGCCGAGAATAAGAGGGGCAGTGCTCCACTCTTTTTTTTTTGCACCAAAAAGAATTCTAGGTTTTCTACCCTTTTATGTAAAGTGAAAATTTTAGGTATGCTTTAAGGTATGGGTAGGCAGTTTGTGGAATTCGACCATTCCCCACTACAGTGGAGGATTTGAAACAAATAAGCATTATTATTGGCACAGCTGAAATCCACCACAGGACACAAAAACATATTGGTAATTCTTGACTATGCAACCCATTATATCAAAAAGGGAGTGGGCACTGGAGTCACTAAGGTATTACTTTAGGCTAACCACTTCAGAATATTGACCAAACTCTACTTCATTGGATGGTTTGAAACAAATAAAACAAGTGCAAAGGTTACAAGATGGTTTCTGGCTCTGCAAGATTTCGCATTTTATGTAAAACACAAGCCTGGGACCCAAAAAAGATTCCTAGGTGCGTGTCTGTAGTGAATTAGTTTTTTTTAGCTATGTTCTGGTTCTTGGAGTGCCGATACTTTGGGTGGAATAAAGCCTCCATCCCTAGGTCCACATGTTACCTGTTAGAGCTCATTATTAGTCCCAGCAATTCACAAGTCTTGTTTTATGTGTCAATTAATGCTAAGTGGTATGTTCCTGTCTCCCAGTTGTGTGTCTGTGTTGTTGCTGTCATGTAGGCTTCCCATGGAGACTACAAATGCTCTTTTAAACACAGATTATGCAGACATTGTCCACTGCTGCACCATTTTTAAACCTGTCCGGATCTGTGCAGCCATGTAACACTGAGGTCCTTATATATGGAGTTTATATGTTCTCCATATGTCTGCATGGGTTTTCTCTGAGCACCCTCATTTTCTTCTACGTCTAAGGAATAAATTGGTAGGTTAATTGGCATTTCTCTGGACTCTCTACTATTGACTATGCTCTAGACCAGACTCTAGACTATTGATTATGAATGAATATATAATACCCGTTCCTAAAACAGTTAGGTGGCAGCCCTATATTGCACCTGTGTGGGGTTATGTTTGTTGGTTGTAAATTTGAGAACTTTATGGGAAATATTCATATTTCCAGCACTTGGCATGAATCTGCTCATACTATGTGTGTTAGTAAATGGGTGTGCCCCTCAGAAACTTGAGCAGAGCCTGGTTTGTTGGTGTTAGTTGTTGTTAGTGTAGTTCCTTGTCTTTGTTAATGGATGCCCACTGCCCAGGCTTTAATCTATAAAAAGCAGCTAGCCTGGTGATTAGGTGGGCTGTGTGTTAGGAATGAACTGGGCTGACAAATGGTGGGGGAATATTCCAAAACCAGCAGAAGCACAGAGAAAAAAGATCCACAGAATTGTTAAAGCAAGATCAGGTTGTTCTTGCTTTTCAGGTCCACAGGAACAGCTTTCTTTCCAGTAAGGAGAACAGTGAGGAGCATATTAGTGACATCAACAATTAATACTCTAATTCCATTTGTAGGCAGAAAATGCCCTAAATTAGACTTTTTCAACCTTTTTCTATGGGGGAACCTCTTAAAGTAACTTCAGGGAACCCCCCTTCTATAATTACTATAAAGCTTACAGTACATTAGTGTGGTGGTCATCTGGAAGAATGCCTCTTACATCGCTGGCCATTGAGAAGAATGTCACCCATACAGATACCCCAAAGGCTACTTGGTGTCAGTTAAAGTGACCTGTAATCATAAACTATTCATTGATCAAGGAACCCCTAGCAACCTCTGGAGGAACCAACCCTAGGGGTCCATGGAACCTTGGTTGGGAAACACTGCCCAATCATAGACCGCAGATATTTAGCGATAGGGTTGTTGCCACATGAGTTTCTAAGTAAATTTATATACCAGGAAGTGGAGTGCTATTTTTTTTAGGAAAACAGAAGACAAAAGGTAGATTTTTCAATGCACTGCTTGATCACCATTATTATTTCTTAATGTTCCCTATAACACAGCAAATCTTCAGTTTTGCAGTTTAGTTCCACTTTAAGCTATGTTGATGGGAGGCTGCGCACACATCAGGGGACGCAGAGAGATAACTACTGATGCATTTTTAAAGTTTAAAAGAAAAAAAAAAAGAAATCTTTTAAAGTGGATTAATTGGCTTCGCGGAAGCGTCCTGGCCTGTTGGTGAACTCCATTTAACGTAACGTAGCACTGTTTACAGAACATACTTTATTTTATTACATTGTAGCTATTTACATACTTAATGATTTTGCAGGCGAATCAGGAGCGCATTATTTACTGTATATCTCAGACAGAAGGTCCTGAAACGCAATGACAATCCTTTATTACACTCTCTGCTGCAGACCTCTTGGCAGCCGGTGTGAGCCTGGCACGGCACACTGCAGAGTGAGGCGTGGAGCCTGGCAGAGAACTGGGCAAGCATATTGTCAATATAAGCTTTCATTGGCAGCAGGTAATAGGAAAATCCAGGGTGACTGCACATCAAAAAGCATTAGCTGAATAATGTAACATGTAGCCTACATCAGAAGCTGCATCCTTCTGTAATTGGAAGAGTAAGAGACCTTATTGTAAAAATTAAAGCATACATCCCCAACTGTCCCAATTTCTGCAGGGCAATCTCAGTTGTGTTGCCCCTTTGTTCACTTCTTTACCCTGATTATGCTCACTGCTCCTTTTGTTTCTAATTGGGGGTCACCATCTTGGCCAAAGCCAGTTAAAGGGGAACATGTACTATCCTACCTCTATACAAAATATGGTGGAAATATATTATTAACTAAAAAAAGAAAGTCTGCAGGTTTTAAAAAAAGATTATTTACCTTACCCTGGCTTCCATAATAAAAGAGACGTGTACCGAAAATCTTAGAAGATTATGTACCAGGTCGACAGCCGGGAAGGATAATGAAGTGATAGGGCACAAGCAGAAGTATGTTAAGCACATTATAATGGGGTGCTGAAAACATTTGAGACCTGACCAAGAACTGAATGACCTAGAGCCATAAACCTTACATGATACTCTACAAATTAACTTCCCAGCTCAACAAACTTCTGCAGCTTTCATTTAAACAATACCTGGTAATTCTACCCTGAAGATCCTTGTTAAATTGCTTTATTTTATTGAGTGACCAATGTGCTCCTGCGTTGTCACTCTATGACATGCACCTCTGGTGGAGAGGTTTGCTGGATCACCCAGGTTCTCCAATGATGGTCTATCTTCCCCAGACTTTAATACATCAGGCCCTATATGTGGTCAGGCTACTACATATTGCTTAGTCAAAATTTTTCAATAGACAAACGCAATCCTATACTATTCATACTATGTGTGATTGTGTAAATGTAGTCTAGCACAATACACAATATTGAAACTATTTTCTGGTTTAGAGTCAAGAATTTATATTGTGTTTTATAGTGTTGAAGCTGTGTGTCCTATGGAAATTGTTTAGTTTATGTTTTATATACAGGTTCTGCAGTGCCAAGGTTTATATTTTGTCCCCCTCTAATAATAAAACCAATCCGCTATCAAGGTGCAGAACTTAGCTGTAGCCCCTCTCTATCCTGGCCAAACCAACCAGCTGGAACTTGGTTGGCCAAAAACAAAGGAGTAATTTTGCAAGGTACAGCTATGTCCAAAGATGTCCTACAACGTCTTGATCCACTTTGGAAAGGTGGAAAAGGTGATCATAGTTTTCCTTTCTCAGACTCTGGTTTCCACACTTTCAAGTTTGCTACACCAAGCATGGTTAAAAATGCCCAGGAAATGCTCTAGATAAAGTTCCTTTGTCCATGACAATGTTCAATGATGTGGCAATGATGACGAAGAGAACTTCATCCCCAGCAACCAATACTGGATTCAGAAATCATGTTTAAGGAGCTGTGTTGCCCTCAACTTTCATTAGATGAGCTACATTAATCCACCCATGTTCACCCTCTATGTTTGCCAAAAATGGTGAAAGTAACGGCTACTGTGATCCATTTGGCAATGACATCGTCAAGATTTGATTTGCCGGTGTCTGTCCAATTAAAGTAGCACAGAGGGAATTTTGCTAAAAATTGGTAAACCAATTTTGTCAAATCTTTTTGGGTGAATTTCTATTGTTTCCACTGTGGAAGTTTCTTGCACAGTGAAATGTCATCCAGTTTAAATTTGGGGGAGAAATATGTTAAGGGATAATGTTAAGGGTTGGATTTGAGTGGGGGATGTTCAGTATCTACAAACCCAACCAGGTATGCCAGCAACTCCTGCAAATATCAGAGTTGCCAGGCTTTCTTTTATTGTGGCATGTTGATGAATCCATTGTAGCTTGGAGGAATAGGGTGGTTGAGAAGTTGTGTAAAATCTGGTCCTTTTAATTTTCAGCTTGCAAGGCCAATAGTTACAACAGCAATGGGGAACAGACGAATACATTAAAACCCTAAATTAACTGCCTTTGGTTTTCAGATTTTTTATACTTTTTTTTGCATTTTTTGCATTTTAATGCTACTGATTTGTTTCAAAATCTTTGAGCTACTTCCTGTCTATATGCATGTACTATAGCACCAACTGCCCATTTCTCTAGTCCAACTTCCTGCGCATTGAGTTTTAGCACAGCCATTAAGGATCCCAGTTAGAGATGACACTTTCTATTTTGGGGTGACAGTTGTCTGCCAGATGTGCTGGTAGACAATTGTCACCCCCAACCCCAAACCACAACTGGAAAACAATTTTCACCCCATACCAGAATGTGCAGGAACTGGGACCTTCATGGTAGGAATTCAAGGTATTATTAGTTAAATGATGCGAAAGATTTCCATAGATTAAAAAGCAACTATTGAGATTACATAAAAAATGTATTGGGTTTGGGTCCACTTTAGGATGCAAAACAGACCTGTGGCTCAGTATCATGGCCATAAATGACCATTTACTACTCCATCACCACCACATCTAGACATCCAAACTTCCTGGATTTATCATCTAATAAAGTTATTTCTTTTCTTTTACCGACAAGTCTACAAAAAGGGTTAATTTTTCCCCTAAATCCTCAAAAAATGACCCTTATGGTAAATGGAAATGAAATAAATACATTTTTTTTCATGTCTTACAGTAACAGTATTAAGCCGTCACAAACATTACTTTGTAGGAAACCATAGGCTGAGTTATTGGCAAATAAACTTAAGATCTTAAGATGGAATAAAAGAGTAATTGCAGTGTCCTCATGCTAGAAGGTTGAGCTTAGAGGTATCCTAACTCCTACTGTGACTCCCTGACACTTTAAGAGCATATGAACGCTCTGTGATTTTCTCAAATTCATGACACTTCTCGGTGGAAAACATTCTGGTTGGGGAGGGGGAAGGTTAAATTGCCAACACGGCACAAAGGGTGGGAGAAGAAGAGTGCCTCTCTAGACGTCTCTCAATAGATCTGTCCTGTCCCAGACACTGACAGCTTGCAATCAGCAGACTCAGAAAAACATATATTTGTGGTCTGCTGAAGCTCTTAGACTATGGACGTAGCCGTTCAATATCTTTGAAAAGAAGTTTTGTCATTCTGAGCAAGCAATAGAGGATTACTGAGGGCAGGTGCCTTGTGGTCAGCAAGATGATTAGGCTTTAAAGGGAAAGATATTTCTTTTTGAAGTCTTTTTTTTAAATGGCATCTGAATTGTATAGCTTTACCTCTTTTAGTTGCAGTTGTTTTTGATTCTGGTGATGAAATCATTCACAGCTCCCTACTTGCAACTATGGCTGCTGTGCTATGTGTACAGTCCGATGAAGTGGGGTGAGCCCCCAACAATTCAATTAATTTCTTGATCTTGATGACAGACTACAACAAAATTTCTTGTGTTTTAGGTTCCACTTTAAAAGTGTTCAATGGCCATCAGATACCGAGTAGTAAACTGCCTCGAGACATAAGCAATAGCCAGGGTCACCATGTGTGGGGTGGTGGGACAAGGAGTTCTTCTGTACCAGGCTCTGATCAAAAGAGCTTGACTTTTGTAATGGTGGAACTTTTAGACATGGAGGTGTGGCCCCAGGAAGTTTAACTAGTATGGACCCGGAAATTTGTGATGGCGGCTCTGGCACTAGGAGTACACTGTTCTAGATTAGCTCTTGTGGTCAAGAGCACAACCCCACCTCCTTCATTGCTTACCCCAAAGCACTGTATGTATTACAGTTACCAGGCATGGGGAAATGAAGGCCTGACCTCTCATGATGGCAATATGTGGGCAAATGGAGGCAAATGTTATGGTAAGTGGGCAAGATATAGGAAATTGTGACACAATATAGGTAAAACTTACAATTGTGGCATCACATGGGCAGAAAGCTGACAATGTTTATAATACCTGGGCAAGAAACAGAAAATTGTTATAAGATGTGAGCAACAAACTGGCAATGTTTATAATATAAGGGCAACAAATGGGCAATTGTCAGAAAAAGTGGTATCAAATTGGCAATTGTTACATGATGTGGGCAAGAATTGATTAATACAAAATGGGTAATCACAATAATTGGCATTCAACAAGAAAGGTAATTGGCAAGCAATCGAGAACAGCAAATGTGCAATACTTACAAATAGGTGGGCAACTGTTGCAATACATCATGGTATTAATGTATTCATAATGCGCTGACATATTACGTATTATCACTTTACAAAGTTCATAGTCATGTCACTACCTGTCCCTCAAAGGGAGCTCACAATCTAATGTCCCTACCATAGTCAAATGTCCTTACATACAGTGTAAGGTCATTTTGGGAGAAAGTCAAATACCTAGATGCATGTTTTTTGGAAAGTGGGAAGAAACCAGAGTGCACCCTAGTCAAGATTTGAACCTGGGACCCAGCCCTGCAGAGTGAGCCCCTGGGACACCATGCCACATACACACCGTGCCACAAACACTACCCTATACTACAGAGGCTGGAAATGGGGCAAAACTCGTAAGTCTTACAAAAAAAAGTTCTGGTACACGTAGGGGCTACTCTCAGAGCTGAAAATCCCAGGACTTGATGGGCAAAAACGATATTTGCATTTTGTGATGATGCAATAATGGGGGCATGAAGTAGCACCATGGTGGTGGCACCTTTTCATGAAGATACAATGATGGCAGGCAGGCATGTATGTGGATAGCTGTTTGCCTGGAGTTCAGCTTGGTGTCAGTACAATATCTGTGGTTGTAATGAGCTCCTAAAGTGTATATAAAGCAGAGACGTGTTTGTTCTCCCCATGCCTTTTCCTCTCATAGCAACTTTCTCTAGATGAAAATAGTTACTGCTCTTTACCATAAATCCCGTAAGAGAGCAAAGTACAAACAAATGTCATTTCATAGCCCTTTCACTTCAATTCACATAAACACCCAGCTCTCAAACCCCATAAACACCAGTGCCTTCTGTCAAATAGGCCCCCGTCCGTAAGAGCGCCATAAATCCTCAATGTCAATTGTAGAAAAATGCAAATGCAAACCTAGCAATTAAAAACAGATAGGAATTACAGACAGGGGATAGGCAGCCCGAGTTCTTGCAGCACAGTAAAATTACAAGACCATTTATCTGCAGGCTTGTCACTCCATTTTGATAAACAGCATCCGTTCCATCCTTCAGTCGCTGGTGTGACTTGCAGCGGGTTTTATGCGGGTTGAAACGTCTGTAATCTCTTGAAAAATTTGGAGTTAATCATTTGCAGTTCACGGGGCGCAATAGGCCTTAACACTCGAGGGTGGGAAACTGATCGTGGCTTTTGTGAGCATCTTGTACATTGTGGCGCTAAAAGATAAATGACATCGGCCCCTGTCTGAAATCTGCATTCACGTCCGCAATGCAAAAGTGTAATTAATTTTGTGCAGTGTTTCAGAATTGATTGCGGCCAGTTGAATGTCTAATTTTTCACGTACTTCAAAGTCGTTTTTTTTTTTTACGGTTTGGAAGAAGAATGCATGCGGGATACATGAATGGCTTTTGAGACTCGGATTCTAAATGAGCCCTTTATTCCTTCTTCTTCGATAAGGTGAAAGAAAGGTCAGCAGGGCCGGTTCTCTTTTCTCAAATTTACAAGATGCACACAATCTTTTTTGGGGGTTGTTGGGGTTCCTGCAGGCAATGTTCACTAACCTTCTAAAAATTTCCAGGGGCATTTTGGTTTTGTTTTAGGATGGACGCTTTGTTTAAAAACCGCCCAAAGCCTTTTTACATTTTCATTTTAAAGTCAATTATAATAGTTTCAAATCTTCAGTTTTGATTAAAGAAAATGCCTGATCATTCTACCATAGAGGTTCTTATGTAGACACTTCATTCTGTCTCCAAATTGTGCTCCTGTGTTGGAACCCTTTAGTTCTCTCCACCCTATATGACACAATGGTGATAAAGCGGCAGTTGGATCAAACCTCTAAAGAACCGATGGATTCTGCAGGATCTTCACACACTTCTTATGGCTTCACCACTGCAGTCAAGGTAGTGCCTCTTATTACACAGTTCATGATGGAGGCAATCACAGACATTTTTTTTATGCAGATGCAATGATTAGGGATAGACAAAGACCCGTCTCTATGATGAGGCAATGATGGGGCATTCATGGGCACCTCTATGATGATGCAATAATGGAAGCGGGCCTAGACTCATTATAATGCAATGACCTTTTATGAACAGTGATGAAAGCAGAGTTTTGTAAAGATGCAATAATGGCAGGCAGGCACAGATATTTCTTTATGATGAGTTATTAAGGAAAGAGGTGGGCACAAAAACTTTTCATAATGATGGAATGATAGTAGTGGGCCTAGATTCTTCCTTATGATAATGCAATGACGGGGATACAGTTCAGACACTCTATGACAGTGTTTCTCGATCTTTTAACATGTGGGAACCCCTTGAAATAATTTCTTCAGGGAACTCCTGCTATAATTACTAAGTTCGCATCTTACAGTATCTTAGAGTGATGGTCAGTAGGAAGAATGCCAAATATTGAACTAAAAACCCTAAATACCTATGGCAATTACAAACTGGATCTGATTCCTCATTCTTCCCATTGTGGTAGGATTATTCTTGCAGTGTCCATTGTACTTCATGATGTGGACATTGCCTATTGGCTGAAGTTGCCTACCATCTGAAAGTCTTGCAGGGCCTTTTAGCGTTACAGGACTGTGCCTTAATGTTCCAAGGAAGTGGTCATGACAATGGGTAAAAGAACGGAGGTAACTGAAGGAGAAAACCAGAAATAACCATTGGCCACCACTAGACAACGAGTCACATATTTACATTGGTACTTTTAGCATGCTTCACTGGTTTTGCCTGGAAATTGACTACATATACATCTCCCTGCTTTAGTTCCTGGTCATGTACCAGCAGATCTATCTATCTATCTATCTATCTATCTATCTATCTATCCATCTATCTATCTATCTATCCATCTATCTTCTATCTATCTATCTCCTATCTATCTATCTATCTATCTATCTATCTATCTATCTATCTATCTATCTCCTATCTATCTATCTATCTATCTATCTATTATCTATCTATCTATTTATCTATCTA
>NC_092866.1:7198453-7275561 GCF_032062135.1 Pyxicephalus adspersus | reverse complement strand
CTATCTATCTATCTATCTATCTATCTCCTATCTATCTATCTATCTATCTCCTATCTATCTATCTATCTCCTATCTATCTATCTATCTATCTATCTATCTATCTATCTATCTGTCTATCTATCTATTGAAAAATACAACAATTTAACAAAGGATCAGCAAGGGCTAGTACCTTCAATATTACAAAAACTCCAATAAAAACAAATTACGTAAGCATAAAGCACCCAGAATAAAGAAAGGTTTGCCTATGGGTCTGATAACAGACTCAAGCTATGTCTCAAAAGGATACAATTATAATTGAATCTCCAACAGCTTTTATTTATGCTCCAACATTAGAAAATCTCTTTAGTCCTCCTAGTCTCATCATCTAATGAAGTGGCCATTGGAGCACGAAACACATCACAATTAACTAAATCTAAATAGAATGTCTTAATATTATTAGGAATGCTACTATTACTGACGCATGACTTTTGGACTATGTATATGTTATGTTATGAACTATGTATATATGTGTCAAACTTTATCACATGTACCTTTGTATTTGGTTTTACCTGTTTGTTACAATCTTTTATTCTTGGAGAATAAATAAAATTGATGGAGGCTTTTTGATAGCCATATCCTATTTTATCTATCTATCTATCTATCACTCTATCTATCTATCTATCTATCTATCTATCTATCTATCTATCTATCTATCTATTATACAGAGGGACGAAATTAAAAACTTAGACCAAGTTGGGGGCCAAACCTGAAATTTATTGAAAAAATTGAGGAAGTTTACTACTTCACCCATAACTAACAGAAACAAACCCCCCTACACACACTTTAGAGTTGAAAAGACTAATGTCTATCTATCTATGCACGCTGTGTGTTGTTCATCCTCTCACATCACAAGTTTGTCTGACACTAAATATTACACTATGCAGTCTCTAATGGATTGAAACAAACACAATGCCCCTGGTAGTCAGGCACCATGTGATCATTGCCTAGGTTTTGTGTCACATGATGGGTGTACAGGAATAATGTTTTCAGATTTGACCCTCGGGCCAAAGTTTGACTCTGCTGCTCTTGACCATCCTTGGAACATTTCTTGCTGAGGAGGAGGTGATGCTTAAAGATGGTCTTTTTGTCACTGTGATGGAATAAAACATTGATTATAGTATTATAAAGTCTGTCTATGAAATAAGGAGACTGTGTTTCTATCTCTTAAACAGCAATGAGAACTGAATATGAGCACTTGTCATGAGATTTGAATGAGAATGTTTGAACTTCTCCAAACATGCAGTACAGAAGCTGGCACAAGTCATCACCTTGTGCCGAAACCCGTATCTTCCAGTATGATCCTGAAACCAAACCACAGTCACCAGAAACACCTTCATCACTAAGAAGTCCAAATTCACAGCCATGCTCATTGTGTTTTGTGACATGAATTGGGTAATTTTGGCAGAATGGGTTGCAGAAGGCAGAACAGTGACCCAATATTATTATAAGGAAGACAAAGCTGAGAGAGTCAGGAAAAGACGGCAGAAATGTAGGAAATGGTTTCATTCTTCATCAGTACAATGCTCCTTCTCACACAGCACTTTCTGTGACCGACAAACACATTACTACGCTGGAACATTCTCCATATTCACCAGATTTGGCACCTTGGGACTTTTTATTTTTCCTAAATTGAAATCTGTGATTAAAGGAACACGCTTTGAGTCAATGGATGCTGGAAAGAAAAAAACATCAGATATCCGAAACTGATCTGCTCCACATGTTCCACCAATGGAAAACAAGATGGCATCAGTGCTTTATTGTGAATGGAGATAATATTGAAGGACACAAACATTAGAATTGTCATATAAATAAAAAAATGAGTTATTATATCAGTATTTTATTTAAAGGGCAGACTTTGTCTATGTGAGTTTTCGAATGACATCCAACTGCCAAAGCACAAGGGCCAATGGTTAAAAGGCTCCAGGGTTAGAAGCATTGGCCCCATGCTCTCTCCTGTGGGCTTGGGAGTGTTATGCAATGATGCCCATCGAATCTCTCACCTAAAAGTGAAATATCACTTTCAGACATACAAACCTTTAACAGAATATGAGCTGTATTTTGCGCACAGGCCTGCCACAAATTGTAATTCTCATGATGGAATCAGGACCGCTTGCAAACCTTACTCAGCACCTGCAATTAAGAAAACTTCCTAAACTAATTACTGTAATTAACTGTATCTTAATGTTTGCATCGAACGTCTGCAGAAACCGACAGTGTAACAAGCCTTCTTTACAAGTGTTCGCAAGGCGCCTCTCCGCACAGACCCCTCTCCAGCGCCATTCTATTGTGGCGGAGATCTCATTGTAAAAATATTTGTCAGTGAAAGATTGAACAATATGAATTAATTGGATTAAGCCGTTGTCAAATCCTCCTATGCATCACAGTATCGCGGTTTTAATCACTACTGTAAACATTACGGCTCCGGGGCATAGTTTTAATTTGGGTGTCTTCCTAATGAAAAGAAAAAAATAATTGTTTTGCCAGGATTTAATAATAAGCAATAAAATCAGCCAACCAGATTTTACCTCTGCATTCAATCTATTTTTATTATAAACATTTTTGTTCAATTTTTTTTTTCTTTTCCGTCTCCGGCGAAGATAAAGCATATTTTGCTAATAAATACTTCAGTTTGTTGGTGAAGGGCCTAATGTTGTCATTGGAATATGGAAATATATTTCTTTCATGGTTCATTATCGTTTCATGGGTTGTAATGACAGTCAGACGATAAGATATTTACTGGCATTTTAAAAAGCATTTATTCAATACGTTTCCCTGAAGGGCAGCTCGGCGTATACTGTTGATTCTTCATTGTTTGGTATTTTTTTTAAGAACGGTACTCCTTAGTGGAAAGAAAATATATACACTCCAGCAAAGGTAAGAGGCACATTAGTGGTTTTGGATGTACAGGTGGCCAAAGGGGTACAAATTAATGGTTTTCTTAGCTTCCCACACTATACTGCAATCAGGACTAATTCCTTTAGATTTTAGGATTAATGATGGAATGATACATATATATCTTATGTTTTAAGATTTCTATACTGTGCTTTGTGCTGGAATACAGCTTGCTGTGATTAAGTAGTTTTTAGGAAATGCATACCTATCAATTTCATTTTTGGATCAGAAAGATATGCCTTTGGACTGAAGGTAGGGTGAAGGACCCACAACTGCCATGTCTCCGTTCATGGGAACTGTGAAGAGTTAAAGCAGATCTAAACCCAATTCTTAAAATGCTGCATAACATTCCAAAAATTGTTTTCAATCCTATTTTAGTTTTCAGGTTTGGATAAAAGAATACCTAATGACCCTGTATTCCCTGTCTAGGCACTACCTGGTATGTATAGAACACTATCTTCTAATGGTGATCTTCTGTTGGCAACCTGTCACATACTTTGGTGGAGACATAAAGCAGCCATGCCGAAACACATTGCACAGACTTGGCTTACCATTGTCATCAGGTCCAAATCAATGAGATATGGTTGACAATGGAGAGTGCATGTAGTCTAGAAGTGGCTTAAACAGGCTTTGGAATCTTCATACACTTGAGGACAAAAGCAGCAAATATTCATAATTTAATGAAGACAAACTTCACAATACAGATTCGGTGATAGTGTATATAATGTGTTAGATTAGGTAAGGGCTATCACAATGCATGTGATTTATCTGTGCCCTTGTTTTTAAATGTAAAACATCAAGCCCAACGTTCATGTTGCAAAGTTTACCTAGGGTTCAGTCTTAAGTGAAGAAACCATGTGTCTAGGACCATACTTCATCATGTTGTGTTAGGCACTCTTGAATGTTGCCAAGTGAATCTAGGGCTCTATGACTCCAAGTCCCCAATGAAGAAACCATGTATTTAGGGCCATATTTCATCCTGTTGGCTTGGGCACTCTTGAATGTTGCAAAGTGAACCTAGGACCCTAGTACTACAAATCGTCAGTGAATAATCACTTGACCAGGGCTATACTTCATTATGTTGGCTTAGGCATTTTTGAATGAAGATTTTTTTGCTCAGGTTCTACAGCTTGTGTTAGAATTATTTAGCAAACATAGGTAACGATTGAATGCTTTTGGACTTGTCTCAGGTTCCCCTATCCTCATACAGTTATCTTGATGACTATAACCACCACTATTCAGTGGTGGCCAGAAGATAAAACCAAAATAAGGAAAAAGGTTTCCACAATATGTATGCTTTGAGGTTTTGATGAATCCCACGAGGGCCATTGTGATTAATATAGTCCTAAATGTGGTCCAATATTATGCATTTAAGTCCCATACCAAGCCTATATGCTTCAGTGGTAAGATCCCTGAAACTAAGAAATATCCAATTAAAATTAGCAGCTTCTCACACTATGCACAATAATCGTTTTCTCTTTGCTCTACGTTATCAGACCATATGAATAAAAACTTTATACTCTAATTCTGTCTCTCACTTATAATATTGTGCCATCAGCAAATCTGTAATAATGGTTGATGTTAAGAGCTGCATGTGTAAAGCTCATTTTAAGATCCATCCCATCTCTCCAATGTATAATCTGCAATAGTATAGGCATCACATTGCAACTCTAGGTATAAAAATTCCAGCATCACAACAGCTGCCCAGGACAACTTCAGTCCAGGTGTACCATAAACCCTTCGCCGCTTGCAAGAACTTAAAGCTGCTTACTAATCAAGAATTCACATTTTCTTTTTTTCTGCTGTGTCTGGCTGACTTGAGCAGTAATAAATGATTGCCCTCCCCTCATTTATTTGGATAAGAAACTGGTATATGTGTTAAGGTTTAATGTATGCCAGTCCTAGATTTAATGGGACTTTTTTTACATTATATTTGGTCAGTTGAACTTTCTGAATTTCTGTTTGGAAGCTTTTTTGTTCAATGAGAGAAGTCAGAGCAAATCTATTAAGTTACACAGAATTTTGAGCCGTGATCTTCAGAAGTACGACATATGCTGAGCATACAATACAAACATTATCATTACTCTCTACAACAACGAAATACTAAAAGCCTAATAAACTTTTGACCATTGCAGCTTAAAAATGGAAGTTCTTGTTGCATTAATTTGCAAAAACAGAGCTACATTGCTGGGTCAAGGCACCTCAGAAAAGTGTGGTCGTTATGTGAGCTCCCAAAGTGGCATCCTAGTTTTTCAAACTTCAAAATAATTTTCGGGCCATTGCTACAGCCAACGTATCAACGCCAATGTATCGAAAAATTGTCACCTACATGGGTGGCCAGCAGGCCGCCTCTCAGTGGGTTTAAAATGCCACCTTTATGGTCAGCTTAAAAGATAATTGGTTTCATGCAGCTGGCTCTGCCATATAGGCTTTGGGCTTTCTGGAACTATGCAAGCACTATAAATGAAAGTTCAGCCACAGCTCAATGAACCTTTTGGAGTGTCTGAAGGAACCTTGGAGTTCAACCATATTTGAGAATGCCTGTTTAAAAACCTCTGGCCATTGGATAGGTGCCGTCATGCCAAATCACCTTCTGTCTTCAAAAAACTTTCACTGTAATATGTTACTGTAACATGGTTCTTTGGTAGTGTGGTCATTGGAAACCCTGGTCATGGCCATCAAGAGAATTCTTAAGCTTTTTTGTATGGTCCTGTCTTGGAAGATTCAGGCTCTATGACACCAAAGAGCTGGAACTGGTATATATCTCTGCAGGAGATCAGGGGTTGACTAAACCCATGATTGTAATATATATTCGTCATTTTGAATTGTTTTCAAAAGGTCTAAATAATAAAATTGTTTTTTCGAAAAATGTAATGTTCATTCATCAACATGGTATTACTAAACATTAAATATTTAATTCACTCTCTAATTGAGTGCATTGTTGTTTCAAAAAACAGCATGAAGTAGTTGGTGAAAAAAACAATCGTTAACCAATCATTTTTAGCTTACAATTTCGCCAAGGCTACATGACTTGGATGCATGATCGGTTTACTTTGCCAACATATCTTGTGCTAAAAGGTGCCTCTTTTCTATCTTGTAAAGTTAGGATGTTTAAAATTTTAGCCTGGTTTGCATACACTACCTAAAATACCTTTTTGTTTTTATCCCTAGAGTCTCCATATTGGCAGCTTCCCAATATGTATGCAATTTTGTAGGCTCTTACTACGCATGTATTACTACAGTATGTACTACATTGTTGTTGGAAAATCTAAAGGTGATCATATAAACAGATTGGAAGTTGAGTGCTCATCCTAAAAGGACTCAATCACCTTTTTGACAGCCTTCCACCTGGTTCTTTCCATCATAAAATCCCCAACATCCCGTTGTCAATCTCCCCAATCCCCAACGGCAAACTTGCAAAAACGTTGATGACCACTGCAAACGTATTGATTCCCTCCTCTTCCATTCCTGTAGCCAGAGCTGCTGTTTGTAGTCAGAAGGAAAGGAAGAGACGGCTGCTGGAACAGGGCTAAATCTGCGCATTGGAAACCTTGGTTATCAAACTCATTAATCTCCATGTCAGGAGACTCGGAATGAATAATTGTGGCTAGGATTTATCTGCCAAGATGATGGCTACTCTTCAGCTTCCTCGGCGAAGCCCTTTTCATTGCACCGAGCATGATTACACTCATTGTCTCTGCCTGTCCCTGCTCTGCTGGGGAGCCAGGCTGTTCCAGGTCCCACTCCGCAGAGGACATTTGCCGGAAAACTTGACATTGCTTATCATTTTTTATTTTGCTCACACTTTTGTTTCTTCCCCATATGGGAATACGGCCGTTCCTCCCATTCGTTTCGCACACAAAGAACAACAAAAGAATCAAGATTGGGCTAGGGGAATGGTACAAGGAGAAACATCAGTGCAAGATTTAAAGTGAACCGGTCCTTTTGAAATGTAACATAAACCAACCATATCATAATAAAGTTATATTATATAAACCAACTCTATCATAAAATAATATTAAGTACACTGATGCAATTATTTATTAATGTTACCTAAACCAACACTATTATGTAATATTAACTCATAAACAAAAATTACTATATATTATCATGCTGGACTTAATTATCTACAAAATCCGACTGGGAGACCTGGGGCCCACCAGAAAAGGTGAGAAGGAGGGCCAACCAGAGAAATGAGAACTTTTTGTAAGGCAGCGGGGGTCCTCCGGAGAAAGTGAGAAGGACTGCCCACCAGAACTTAAAGCTTTCCTGAAACAGTGCTACATTTTTGTAAGGCATCAGAGGTGCACCAGAGGGCCAAATGGCTGTCCTTTAACTGTCTATATGGCACAAAAACATTCATTTTTGGAGCACAGCACCAGGGTCCAGCAGAGAATTTTTACAGTCCTCCAATGGACCAATCTGACCCCGACTACCTGTGACAACTATTAAATTATTAAAAGTAGCCTTAGGTCTTATTATTACATTAATTTATTCTTTTTTTAAATGTCTTCTGTCATTTTATCTGCAGTATTTTTGTTTTTGGGTATGTATTCCCCACCGATACAATTGGGCTTCATTGGGCATCATTGCCCAAAGTGGGCTTAGTGCTACCCCAATGCAAGAACAAGGAAATTTGCTTTTTGTTTCATACATTAGTAAAAAAAGTTACATATAGTATTTTGCTATTCTGGGGTGCTACAGTTCATTGTAAGGTGCTATGGGGCATAGATCTAAAGCAGACCTTCCATGTAAAAAGTCCACTTCCATGCCAACCCCCTTTCAGCTGTAATAAAAAAATGTAAGTAATATTAAAAGTAAAGTAAAAAATTATAAGTAAACAATTAGGGCCCCCACCTTCTCCTGGGACCCAACTGACTGAATGGCAGGGGTGCATGAAGCTGGAATGTACATTTGGGGCCCCCACTTCATATTTGCCTAAGGCCTCATTTGGTCTAAAAACTGTCCCTGTCCAGGGGGTGAAGGTCACATGACTGCTACATTCTAGGCACTTCATTCAAAGCCTGCAATACGTTCTCTTGGAATTTCGAGTGGCAAGAACAGAAAAAAAGGCCCAACTGGACTGTCCTTGGCCCACCCCCTTTATTAATTTGATTCAGTTATTTTAGCCTCACATGTGGGCATTCTGCCTGCAAGTACAATCTGCCCAGGCATGCCCACTCCTCATCACTGACTTCCACCCATCAAGGCATTTTAGGAAGTGAAGAATTAAATAGACGAATGCGTTCCTCGCCAACGCAACAAACCTAGATGGGAAAAGGGTTAAACTTTTCTGGCCGCAATGGATCGATACATTTACCTCTCTGCGACTTCTCACTGAAAGAAAGTGATTATTAACTCCTTGTCCCTTAATTAGCACGCCATAGCTCAGCGGTATTTGTTTAATCCGGCAAGATGCCCATCCCCCCACTCCTCGTTTACTATGAAATGAGATAAGACATACAGTAGTCAATCTGTCAGGAATTTAATTGTACAAGATATTGGCTGAGTAACATTAGCTCCACTCCCGACGAGCATTCATCACGGATTGCAGGACGCAAACACAAATGATTTTTTAGCCAATAAGCAGTGGAACGATAAACAACCAAAAAATGTAATTTCACCTGCGTTCTATTATGGCTTATAGAAAGCTCAGGCTTCTTATTGATGATGAAGCTGCTGTATGATTCCTATACATCTGACTTCTCTTTGATCTCTTTGTCTTAATAATAGGTATTGCTGCAAGACGTTCGGTGACGGTGGAAGAACGCAGAGATGTATGAATGGCTGCAATGGTGGCACAATGAATGCAAAGAGAACCGTGTTCCTCCTTTTATTGTTAAATGGTCATCTTCGAGCTCCAGTCCAGTGACTTTGCCTAGGCTGAAATCAGTCAGCTGGTTCTGCAAAGTGGTGTTGGCTACTGAACTATGCAAGGATCATCAATGGAAGGTCAACCTATGGAGAAGTGTTTCTCAACCAGGGTTCCTCCAGTGATTGCTAGGGGTTCCGTGACCAATGAGCAGTTTGTGCCTCTTAGGTCCATTTGAGGGACACCAATGATCTTTTTGGCTATCTCCAAGGGTGACATTCTTCTCAATGTCCAGCAATGTAAGAGGAATTCCTCTGATTGACCATAACACTAATATACTGTGATCTGTGGATATAATAATTATAGAAGGGGTTCTCTGAAGACTGGAAAGTAATTTCAAGGGTTCCTCTATGTTAAGAAAGTCAAGAACGTGCCTGCACCTTATCCCTATCTCTATCTGTATCATCATAAAGAAGAATCTAGGCCAACTTCTATCATTGCATTACCATGAGAAATTGTCCGTGACCCCCCTATATTTTAAGGGTTTTCCCGTGTTAAAAAAAGTTGATGAACACTTCTCGGAAGGAACCCTGGGGCTCTATAGTACCCTGGTAGAGAATGGCTGAAATACGGTACCATCAGGGATTTTAGAGAAAATGGGGACCTGGGCAATTATATGGTGGGGGTCCCAGATGTACAGCCCTCACATCCCCTGAACCCCTTTTATTTTATCAACTGGGTCCCTGGAGAAGGTTCTAGTGCCAAGCTTCGTACCTGCTTTGCACGCCATTCAGTTATGGATTAATAATTGAGCAGAATGATTATCAATATATTATCAGGCTGGGTGTTTTTGGCAAATAAATCATAGTACTGATGATTGATCATAGTTTTATGATCAATATCTCGATTAGATATATTTTACGATCAAATGTATCAAGCAGATGAAACATTAAATATTGGTAGTTGATTAAAAGGATTTGATCATGTGTAATATTGATCAAAATAATCCTAATACTGATCATATTATTCTTCCTGATATTGAACATAATAATGATCCTAACATTGATTATAATATTGATCTTAATAATTACTGTAATACCCATGGTAATATCAATTGTGATATTCATCCCAATATCGATCATAATATTTAACCTAACTTCAACTATTGATCATAATATTGAACCTAAAGATTGTAATACTCATGCTTCTATTGATAGTAATAATTATTCTAATATTAATCCTAATATCCATATGTTTATCGATCATAATATCTTTCCTAATATCAATCATATTATTGATCCTAATATCAATCATACCTGTCATGCTAATATTGATGGTAACATCCATGCTAATATTGATAATATTATTTATCCTAATATTGATTGGGAATTTCCATACAAATGTTGATCATAATAGTCATACTAATATTGATCATATTATTGATTTTAATATTGATCCTAATTTAGAATGTAATATCCATGCCAATATTGATCATATTATTTATCATAACAATCATCCCAACATCGATCAAGTATTAGTAATAATATTCATTCCAATACCAATCCCAAGATTCATTCCAGTATTTTATCATTTGCAATATCGATCCCAATATTGATTGTGATATTGATTCTTCTGTCCATTGTAATATCAATCATTTTAATATACCAATATCACCCCTAATATCCATCCTAATATCAGTTTCAATATAAATTATAATTTTTTATTGTAGATTACGATTAATATTGATAGTAATATTGATTGTAATATCAGTAATATTTATTCCGTATTCAATCCTAATATTCATTCTAATATTGTATCAATTATAATTTTGATAATAATTAATTGATTGTAATAGAGTTTGTAATATCCATTCAAATATCAGTCATATTATTCTTTCCAGTATCAATCATAATATCTATCCTTTCTATCCAAATATTGATTGTTATATTGATTCTACTGTCTATTGTAATACTAATCATTATATTGATCCTTATATGAACCTTTATCGAAAATATCTATTATATAGAATATTATATAGAATATCTATTCTAATATCAGCTGAAATATAGTATCCAATGTCAATCTTTTATTGAATATAGCATCGATTTTAATAAAGCATCAATAGCCAAATGGGTCATATTATCAAATACAACATTGATCCAAATATTGATTTTGAATTTCCATGCCAATATCGATCATGATATTGATTCTAATATTGATTGTGATATTTATCTTTATATTTATTACAATATCAATTCTAATATTAATTCTAGTATTGTATCAATTGTAATATCAATCCCAATATCAATCATTATATTAATCCCAATACCATCCTTATTATCTAGAAAAAAATTCTTATGACAATCTTTTATTGATCATAGCATTGATCGTTATAAAGCATTGATAGCCAAATGGGCCACATTATCAAATATAACGTTGATCCTAATATGAATTCGCCAATATTGAACATAATATTGATTCTAATACTGATTGTAATCCTAATATCAGTAATTATATTCATTCTAATAATAATCCTAATATTAATTCTAGTATTGTAGCAATTGTAAAAATGATCCCAGTGTCGATTTTTCATGTCAATATCAATTGTTATATTGATTCTATTACCAATTGTAATATTGATCCTAATATTGACGGAGATATTGATTCTATTGTTATTGTAATATCAATCAATATATTATTTCTAATATAAACCTTAATATCCATAAAAATATCAAATATGACAATCCTTTATTGATCATAGCATAAATCCTACTATTGATTGTAATGTTCATGTTAACATTCATAGTCAAAAGGGTCACATTATTGAATATAACATTGATCCAAATATTCAATTTGGATATCGATTGAAAATAAAATTGTCTACGCCTAACGTTGGATCAGATCTGACGTCAACTCACCTGTACACTTTTCCAAAACCTTCTATTCTAACATCGGCCTTTCCCCAGAAAAGGGAATCTTCTGACTGATCCTGTGCCCTTTAATACGTCAGCACAGCAGTTTTCTATGGACTTTGAAGCTCCAGTTCTCTCCCTCCATCCCAGGAGCTCCGACTCTTAGCTTCTGCCATGTCAGCTGCATTTTTGATGTGTTCATAATTAAATGTCCACCAGGCACGCGGTGTTGACCACAGAGGGGCCATAAGCGGTAAAGATAAATGAGATTGAGGACCGGAATATTGCTGGACTTGGGGGTTTTATCTGATGTTAAATATTGTCAGTGATAATTATGAATGTCTGACCGTCTCCGTACATAATATGAACAATGAGCAATTTAATAACCAGGGAAACTTCAATATAGCGAGGTGGAGATGTGTGGGCAGCAGTTTATTTAATATTGCATTTATTTTCCCATATTTATAGAGTGCTGACACAATTCTCAGTTCTTTATAAAGTACATTCAGCTTCCGTCTGTCCTGCTTTCTTTTATCCATCTAGACGGGGACAGTGAACAGGCAGAATATTCAACATTAATATTGGGATTTTCTGCATTGCTTGTTATTATTCCAATTATAGATTGTAATGCTAATTGTCAAGCAGATCTATCTATATATAAGATTACTTTCCTGACATGTCATAATATACAGCAAAAGTATCATTATTCAGAAAAAACACCCAGAGCTCCAGCACAGAAACAGCCTAGGTTGAGATGATGTCATCATTCTTCTGCTGGTAGAAACAAGAATAGCCTAAGTCTCTTCTTCCCCAGGAGTCAGACTGTACATTGTAATTTTGTAGCAAGTCACAAGGTGAAAGGCTGCAATGGGGGCTGATCAGGGTCAGACATTTCTCAACACAGCCAATAGATTTCCAGGTGATGGTGCAGAAAGTGGATAGTGAATTTGGATGATGCCTGAACAAACACAATGTAATTCTTCCAGACAAAAAAGCAGATCAAGACATATATAGTGAGAACACTGTGTTCTTTGTGAAAGGTGAGGTCCTTTTCGGACGGTTTTATACTGTGCCTCACAAAGGCTGGAGGGGATACATTTGCATCAGTGAAGCTGGATGATCCAGCAAACCTGGTGATGACTGAAGAAATGACTGAAGAAATCCATTCCAGGTTTGCTGGATCACTCAGGTACACCGTTTAAACTGTATCCTCTCCAGCTTTGGAGAGCTTTAATAAATCAGGACAATAGTGTCCAGTATGCAGGAATAGCAAACATGGCGTAGAAAGCAAAGTCTGACATTCTTACTATATGACCGGTTCAGTGATTTTGTTACAACACCCTGCTGTATGCATTTCTCTCTCTGTGCACTGCCCCTTTTTAATGCACTGAATGGGGTCAGCATGATAGCAAACTGCAGTGAGGTTGCTGTGCATTGCAGTATGTTGCAGCATATTGCACATCAGCCATATCAGTTATCACGTGAATGAAGTCCTGCAGATGTTACATTTTTGCACTACGTAATCTGCATGCACATGACGTTTTCATTTCCTGCTTTGCTGTGACCTGAATGTATGACTTTTCTGTGCATCATGACGCATTGAGCATCCCATTTAAATGAAAGAACTGGCTTATTCATAATTGGATCCCAGCCTTGGCATTGCAATAAAGCAGACTTCATATGGCATGCATTACAGAAATGTGTGGCAACCCACGTCACATGTAGTGGTATACAGAGCTGCTATTCATTCCTAACAGCATTCCAAATGCATATCACCATTGCACTGCTACAAGCCCTAGCATACATTCTGTGTTTTATTCTTTCCAATGCATGCATGGCTTTTCTGTGCATTTTTGGGGTATCAGACAATCCAATAAAATAAATAGACTACCCCAAAGCAAAGCTTGTGAACACAAGCGGCAAAGCACTGCGGTTTTCAAAAATTCAGTGCCTAGCCATAATGGGAACCCAACCTTACAGCCTGCCAGATATTTTTACTCCTAGAATTAAAAAACAAGAATTAAATTCAGGTTGGAGTTTGGCTTTAATTAAAGTCGTCACATTCTGCTTGGCAGAAACCCTTTAGGTTTGCTGTTCCAAAAACTGAAAAGGCCGGTGTGGAGACGTGGCCGCGTCCTCCTCTGCCCAAGGTCATATTCATTGCGAGTGCTGAACCTGTCCTACGGAGCTTTTTATAAAGCGAGAAGAGCTGAAAAATCCATCTCATTAATGAATTTCTTTTTTTCTTCTTTTATTGCTGATAATTTGACATTGCCTTTATGTCGTTAGGAAAGGTGATTTTTTTTCACTTGCAACTGAGCTTTGTCATGTTGTAGAATTATATCAGAGTCTTCGTAACCTGAGTCTCGGTGAATCCTTCAGTTCCCGGGAGATGTTTTAAAGCAGCAGCAGGAAACTTTTCTTTTTGGAAGGTTTTTAATAAGACAATTAGCTCATATGTCTAATGATTCCCATGCAGCATAAATTCAAAATTGGTTGACTACGGTCATATGTGCATAATGTCTAATGACCACTGATGGGCACCTTAACCCATTGCCCATCCTTGGCCACAGAAATTTGGCCATCTAAAAAATTTAATTTCTAGTTTATTTTCATCGTGAGTCAAATGTATGTGTTGTGACCTGATGGAGTTTTATGGATAAATGCCCTCAGCACATGGGGAGGATCATAAAGGGGCAGGAAAACTGGAAAAGAGTTGTGATGTTTGCTGATTCTAGTTTATTGGTTGTGGTGTATCGTACATCAATGGACTATCGGTTCACCCAATACCCATGTCTATACGGCTTATGGATTTATTGACTATTGAACAATCAGATTGTTTTACTATTCCTGATTGTCTCTAAGGGGTCTGTTACAAAGCTCTGACACTGATGAGTCTATCACTAATTGGACTGTTGCTGGAGTAGGGGGTCACCAGATGGTTGACTACAAGCATGTGTGGATAATGACCACTGATGAGTGAGAGCACTCATGGGCCATCCTTGGCCATCTATTAATTTCAGCAGTATTTGTCATTGTGAACTGTTCATTTGTGTATTTTAGACATGATGGCATTGTATGGATAAATGCCCCCAGCTCAACATTGATGGTTCTATCTGAGGGGGTCTGTCACTGCACTGGGTGGAATCTGTCCCCAAGGGGGTCTATCACTAAGGTCTGTCAGTGAGGGGTCCATCACTGGGGTGACTACCACCTGATGGGGGGATATATGTTCCTTAGGGGGTTTATCACTAAGATCACTGTCACTGAGGGGGTCTGTCACTGCACTGGGTGGAATCTGTCTCTTAGGGGGTCTATCACTAAGTTCTGTCAGTGAGGGGTCCATCACAGGGGGGGACTACCACCTGATGGGGGGATATATGTCCCTTAGGGAGTCTATCACTAAGTTCTGTCAGTGAGGGGTCCATCACAGGGGGGACTACCACCTGATGGGGGGATATATGTCCCTTAGGGAGTTTATCACTAAGATCACTGTCACTGAGGGGTTCTGTGACTGAGCTCTGGCACTGATGGGTCTATCATTGAAAGGACTGTTACTGGATTGAAGGGATCTGTCCCTAAGGGGGTCCTACACTAAGGTCTGTCAATGAGGGACACTGTAACGATAATCTGTCACTGAGCTCTGCTCCTGGGGGTTCTACTGGGGGATCTGAACCTTAGGGAATCTGTCACTGAGGGGTCTGTTACTGGAATAGAGGGATCATCATGGGGGATCTATCACAATGGTCTGTCACTGAGTTCCACTGATGAGGCGTCTACCACTGAAGGGTCTGCGACTGTGAGGCCTATCAATGAGTTGCCTTTCATTGGCATGGGGGGGGGGGGGTCTATGACTGAGCTCTGCCACTTGGGGATCCATCATTACCATTGGGGGAAGGCCTATCTTTTTAGTTCTGCACAGATGTCCAATGAATTTCAGAAGATTGTGGCTGGAAATAATTTTTTGTTTCCAATGACAAATGAATGAACGAGCATTGTACCCCCAGTGCTGTCCTGTTCTATGTAGAGGGGAAGGAAAGGGATGAGCAGCGGCAACTCACTGTGCTCCCTTCCATAGAAGTCCACAGTAGTGATTGGGGGAATGCTAAAATTATGTCAGATTTTTGGACATATGTAGCTTAAGGAAGTCTGTAATTGAAGGGTGTTTTCACTGAGGGGTCCAACACTAAGGGGAACCTCATGGGACAGGTGAAGCCTTCTATTTGCTCCTCCCTTTTTCCTCCCGCCTAGACACCCCCTTTCAAGCCACCATAGCCCGAAAAATGCAATACAATGAAGCCTGATTGCTTGAGTCTGTGGAGCTAATATAAGGATAGGGTCTGGTATTGCCACAAGTAGCATTGTATTAAAGAACATGAAAACCCTAACTAAATGGCATTTAGCTAATTGAAGCACCATGCCATGTATCCAAGTGATTGCCCCTTGTGATATAAAACATGTGATCCCTTTCATTCCTTTGCATTTGAGCTTATCTGATTACCTGTCTACATTACAAGTAAAAATCTTAAGGACGGGTTTCTCATTGGTGACAACAGTGGACAGATTCTCCATCGTTATCCCATGTGACAAGACAGGAGCACAATTGGGAGGCAGAGGCAAAACGTTGTCACTCTACAACAGGAAGTGCTGCCTGCTTATATTCCATTATTCTATTTTTATATTCACACATATTTTTTCATTCCTATTTTTTTCATATTTGCAGTATTATAAGGCTTTCTCTCCAACATTCCGGAAACCCCATCAGTTCCCGGAGCCGCTGTCATCGAGGATATCAGCCTGTGAACGGATTAACGATCTGCTCCCTTTTCAATAGGACTCGACTGCATTTAAGTGGAATTACAAGGCCCCAGTTTTAGACGGCTGGTTTATCTACCACCGGCGCGGTCGCCTCTATCAAGCCCTCTTTCAGTGCCGAGTACTTAAAGACCATAGGGGTCAGCCCGTGTCGCTGATATGTCAGCCCGCGAACGCCATCAAAATAGGCTTAGGATTAATGGAAAGTGTAAGGCATTACTCGCTGGAAGATTACAGCCCGCATAAAGCCCATCTGGTCGCTTTCATTTAATACTACGCAGTGCGCGGCGACGAATGACTTGCCGGTGGCCCACAGGTCTATTAATGGTCAGCCACGTCTCTCTGGGGGAGTAGAACGCCCCCCTCTCTGCTCACAGGCAAGGCCCTGCACACTTATTTATTGTGATCTATAGAGGCTGGCGACCCATTTGTTTCACCCCGCTGGGAACGCGTCTGATTAAACGTATAACAACATGACACGCCGTAATACAACTTGTTTTAGCTTTTTTGATACCAGGTCAATAGAATTGTCAGCGCCTCGGTTTTTTATGTTTGGAATTTTGTTAAAGGATCTGGTCGTTAAAAAAAAACAGATCGCTGTTTTGTAAGGTCGCGATTTTGTGCCGTGATTAGGTGTCATTATGTTTGGGTTGTTTTTAACAAATATATGTCACATAAATCTTTTTTCAGTTTTTGCTTTGCAGTCTTTTATGGTATTAAAAATATGGAGAGCCAGGGGTGTTTTTTTTTGGATAATGGCTCACCATTTCTTTGTTCGTCTCGGCACTTTTCAGTTCAACCAAGTGAATTGTTTTTTCCTTTTTTTTTCCAACTGTTTTCTCTGTACTGTAATTCCTTTAAACTAGTGATCTGAATCTCTGGTAATTTTTAGTTGTGATTGGCACTGGAAGCTATAGATTTACATTGTGGCTATTTTTGCACAATGGTGGCAAAAGTGGTGATCAGGGTGTTCAAACGAATGTCTCTGATCTCCATTGTGGCTCATAGCGTTCTCCAAAGTGGCCAATGAACTATAAAGGAACAATAAATATGGCACTACTTTATAAATATGGCAAACATCTATTTTCAGCAGCGGTGGTTTTTCAAAAGTGGCAATCCTGATGGAGTGATGGTGGTTTAGGATAATGAGCACTTGAAATAAAAAAAGTCATTTGACAAACGCCAGTATTTGTGTATAAATATCAGTGATACTTAATTAGAGTCAGAGCCATCCAATCAGGGGGAATCATGAGCTTTTCTGATTCGATAGATCTGACTTAGTAGTGGGAGTGTCAAACCTCTGCAGAGAGACCACTGCCTGTTCCTAAAAATGAAAGTGTTAAAAACTCCAAAAGCAGGTACTCTTTATACAATTGGACTTTAGTCAGTGATCTTGGATTTACTAAATTATGTTTTAGCCATGTTTAGCAAGAGCTTTCAAATAATGGATAGGGGAAGAAGGAGTTTAACTTCTCCAGGCCAAGCCATGTATACATGTTCAGATGCCTTGTATTTCTGGAGCCCATCATCCATGCCATGCTGATGTTCTGGGCCATGAGCTATTCAGTGATGTACATATCCAGGAGAAAGCCCTTATCTGCATGCTTGTTCTAGGCCCAAATCTTAAGGCATTAAACCTGGAGGATCAGGATAAAACAATCAGAATTATCAGAGGGAGAGGTCAACAATGGCAGCCTACATGCCAGGCCCTGTAAACTTGTAAATAGGGTTGAGTAATATTTGTTAGACTAAATGATCATGTGATTTTCGCAATTACCTCTGGCTTAAAGGCTGCCACCCAGAGGTCACCAGGCGCACTGCAGGGTATCCAGACAGATGGACACCCTGGAGATTATAGATGCAGCAGCAGTATCCTCCATGTAAAATAGATCCATACATAGACACATATCTGTAAGACAGGCTCAGTGGGGATGCGGCATCTTGAGAGCAGGCCAGGGAATTTCTCTTGATAAAATATGAAGCAGAAAGGTTACATACTGATTATCTGTGACAGAGCTGGGGAAAGCATCCATCCTGCCACATACATCGCCGCAAATCGCTGTGCTGGCTTTAACCCTTCATTGCGATCACCTTATAATGAGCGGAGTCTGGGAGCAGAACACCTAGGAATGAGTTATGAGCTGTACACTACCAACTCAGGGAGGGAAAGACCATTGCATTCCCTGCCTTCTATTTGCCAGCTGCCTTTATTTTTCAGGAAATATTACCAGTTTTGTGATATTACTAAAGAAGGGTTTTAACCTTCTCTAGACCTCCCTTCAAGGGCCTTCTGCCCCCCAAACACAGAGGGGAATGTTGATAGGAGAGCAGGTGAAATAGACCAATATAGACCCTCCATGTTCACCAAGTGCAGAGACCTAAACATTAAAAGGTGTTGTTTTGCTCTAAACCTTAGTGCAGCATCTAAATCATTTCATTTGTTATATTAGCCAATATAAAGGGAAGATGGCTGTGAAAAAAAAAAACACTTTTCAGCTTAACCAATCATTTTTAGTTTTTTTCCAATTTTGATCTGCAAATTGGGGGCATGACAAGCCACTTGTCTGCATTGAGCTAAATGTTCCCCCTCCCTATTACTAAAAGTCAGAAGGCATGTTTGTTCCCTATGTTGGATGCACATTATCATTTCCCTTTCTCCGTGTGTTGAGTTCAAAGTATTATTTTTTTTTGTTCACTATGTTGGAAGTGCAGTGTCACATCCTATGTTCCATGTGTTGGGTGCACAGAATTATTTTAATGGCTCCCAGTATTCAATGCACCCCCATGTTTGGTGAAGAATATCACTTTGTTTGTTCCATATGTTGGTATGGTATGGTATCGCTTCCCTAGTTCCCTATGTTAGGTTCGCCCCATCACTTCCCTTGTTCCCGATGTTCGATGCACATTAATATTTTCCTAGTTCCTCATGTTGAGTGCATGGTATGACTTTCCTTGTTCCCTATGTACGGTGTACAGTATGACTTCCGCTGTTCCCCATGTTGGGTGCACAGTATGATTTCCCGTGTTCCCCATGGTCGGTGCACAGTATGAATTCCTTTGTTCCCTGTGTTGGGTGCACATTATCATTTTTCTTATTCCTCATGTTGGATGTACAGTATAATTTCCCTTTTTCTCTTTGTTGGGTGCACAGTTTGACTTCCCTTTTTTCCCATGTTGGGTGCACAGTATGACTTCCCTTGTTCTCCATGTTGGGTGCACAGTATGGCTTCCTTTGTTCACTGTGTTGAGTGCACAGTATGACTTCCCTTGTTCTCTGTGTTGGGTGCACAATATGGCTTCCCTTGTTTCCTGTGTTGGGTGCACAATATGGCTTCCCTTGTTCCTTGTGTTGGGTGCACACTATGGCTTCCCTTGTTCTCTGTGTTGAGTTGGGTGCACAGTATGTCTTCCCGTTTTTCCAGAGTTGGGTGCACCCTATCACTCACCTTGTTTCCTCAGTTGGCTCCACATAATTACTTCCCCTGGATCTGATGTACAAAATTGTATAAAACCAAACGTTATCAGAAAAAGTGAGGTCACTCAGTGACTTTTTTCTCTTTCTATTGATTTTTTAAAATGTTTTTTTCTGAAGCAAAATGAATCATATGTCATGCCAGTTTAAGATTTATCTGAACCCAGTACGGCCTCACAGGAAACTTTTTTGTGGAAAATATGAAATGCTGGGTATTTATTCTGCAAATGCTGATTGCCTGGCTTTTATCTGAGCGTGTCCCATCACCAGCCCTGGACAAGTCCTCACATAAGGACGTCTGATTTGACTCTGACTATTCTGACCTCATTATTGTTCCAGGTCATTGGCTCAGCATGTATTGGAGTCAGAGGGTCAGTATAACAGATTAACGCAGCGGCAGCCCCCACATTCTTCAATCCTTTCTATAAATGACCATAAAAAGCAGCGGGATGCATGCTGTCCATGGTGCTGATCCCATCCTTTTACAGGATTTCTATTGCAAAGGTTACATTTGTTTTTAAAGTTTAGTCAATCAATGAAATCTTGTAGATGCAACACAATAATGTAATCACAGATTTAATTTCTAACTTTTTTAAAATCTGCAGTATGTTAATATTAGCTGGCGATACTGCCAAAGGTTCTTGTTCAGGGCCTTCTGGTATAATGACAACGCTTTGTCCCCATCTCCTGATTATGCTCCTGAGTTGTCACACAAGGCTACAAATGGCCAGACTGATGCACACAGCTCATGCATTGCAAAAGAAAACTTCATCCAATCACTCCAGCTAGTTCTGCATTTTTAGTACTTACCTCTGTAAAGGTCCTTACCAGCACCATTGTTAGGAAGGGTCAGCACAACTCATTATTTTAATTGTTTTAAGTTTGGATTTGCAGTCACCTTGCTGATTTGATAGATCTCATTAATTAGCAAAATGTTATTTTATAGAGACACATCAGACAAGTACTAATTTATTTTAATTTACAAAGCAGCGTGTCTATTGACAGAGAACCTTCTTAATGCCATTTTCATCAATAGCAGCCTATTGACCATCGTCACGTTGGGCCGATGACCCGCTACCTGCCATAAAAATCCGATTCTCTCTGATTTAACCTGTAATTTACCCATCATGCCGCCTTGAATTCCTATAATTGCTGAAGCTCCGATTGTGGACGTAGTGCTGAGACTGTGCACCAAATTTCATTTTATTTATAAAAAAACGTTGACATAAAAAAACGTTAATAGATAAATAGAGAGTTGCTTTGAATTAGAAAAAATGTTCTATCAATGAATTCATCTCAATAATAGACTCCAGGTCTTGTTCCCCATTTAAATGTTTCAACTTTGTTCATTATAACTTTAAAGAATAAATGTAAAGTGTACGTTATTCCTGAATTAACTAATTTACTAGTTTGATCCTCCGTAATCTGTAAACATTGCACTTGATTTAATAAAACTATCCAAGACCGGAAAGGATAGACATGGGTCATGAGTAAACCTGGGTGATCCAACAAACCAGCAATCGATCCAGGATTCAATTCAATCCTGGTCCAGGATTGAAAACATTTGCCAAATAATAGAAAATGATTTAGGAAATCTTTTTTACGTTTGTTGGATCACCCAGGTTCATCTATGATAGTTTATCTTCTGTCTTGGAGAGCTTTAATAAATCAAGCTCGTTGGGTCAGATTTATCAAAGCTTTGAAACACTGGAGAAGAAGGACTATCATGGGAGAAGGAACACCTACTCCTAAGGATTGCTGAATTACCCAGATTCTCTCATGAATGTCCTTCTTCTCCAGTCATGGAGGACTTTATTAAATCAGGCACAATCTTTGCATTCTCTAAATGTTTTCCCACATTCATAAAAATGACTTGGTGGTCCTGCTATTCCCTTCAAGACCTTTCTTTAACTGAACACACTAGACATGAAAGTAGATCCAAACTAAAGTGGTCAGTTTGCGCTTCCCCTTTGCCAAAGCATGATGTGTTTGTAGCTCCAAAGTCAGATTTCACCTGCCCTTGTCTGGACTCCATAGGATGAGTAGCAGTGACTTCTGGCTAGGGATGTCAATCATCCTTGTATCCTACCAACAGCCGCGGCTCTTTGAAGTCCCCACCTCCAGTTTTCTAAGCTGGGGCAGTGAGGTGGAACCGGGTGATCACATGACTGCTGCAAAACACCCTATAAATAATGTGTTCTATTTATTCAGTAATGGCCTACAGTGCCTTTTTGTCATCTTTATACATATGTTTGAAGCATCATGGTTTAGATCTGAAACTTCTTTTCTTTCATTTATATGAAAGTATATGAAAATAAATATATTGAATATTAATAAAAAAATCACAGAAACAGTCATATTGGGTAACTCAAATGTGTAGACCTAGTAACCCAGTGGAGTTCGCCAAACTGAGTCTCCAGGATATAGAAGAAGCTTTATCTCTCCAACATCTATGAAATTCAGAACTTTTTTTTTAGTAGTATATCTTAGGTAGTATACCTTTTTGAGTATTTCAGCCATGTTTTTGAATCAGGAAGGAAATGGGTTGAATCTGTGCCAAGGCTCTGTAGAGTTTTTGTGATATTTTTTGGAAGTACCCAATAGTAGACACCCCCAGTACCTCCTAAGGTTCTGCCGTGCCGCATCTGAGGTTGCATAAGTTGCCTGGACTCTTTTTACTTCTTGCCTATGCCTCACCGACCCGATCCCCCCAAAAATTTATATTACAGCTATCTATGGGACTATTGCACACACTTTATCTAAAGAGGGGATGGTCATTGGGAGAACTGAACCATCACCAAATCAAGTAAAGTCAGGACCCAGTAAAATAATTAAACTATTTTGGTCTCTCAAATTTATGTATCAAATTTATATCAGATGTAGCATTTTCAGAGTATTTCTTCTTTCTACGACTTTCTATCATTGGTACCAGCCATTGGTGTCAATATTCCCAATGGAATACAGAAATTTTAACCATTCCCAATTCTCTGAAACAAAAAAAGCTTTAAAAATCTGCAATAAAACATGACAGCAACAACATTATTTTTCAAAAGATTTCCAACTTTTGGTATTTCATGGTGGTATAGAAAATTGGATCAAATTGGTGACTTTACCTAAGCAGAGATGTTGGAGATGGGGAGTCTCTGCAGATATAACAAGTGTTTCCTTAGTCTCCTTTACCCGTGACTTTATAGCAAATCACAGGGGGGAAACCTGCAGAAGGAGCTGATCTAATTGAAACATTTGTGAAAACCAAGAACTGCACATTCACTGGGATTTACATGTGCCATCTCTGAGCCAGCATCCCAGACTAAGAAGTAGATGATGGATGATGATTGATCAACAAAGATGACTGTCCTTCTGGAGGGAAAAGTAACAATGGCCATTGTCTGGGGGAGTATTGTGATTTCCATAGAGGTAATAAATACCTGGAAGTGTTGCACATTACTTAGATTGTATACATTTCATATTAGAAATATACAATATCTGCCATTTTAAAAGACCCCAAAAAAGAACAAATGTGTTAGGTGCCTTAACTTTGAGGACTTTCTTCAATTTTCCTATAGGCCGGTCCTCATCTCCGCTTCTAGAATATGACAGTATTCTGATCCAGCAGGAAGAGAATGAACTTTAATACATTCAAAATAGAGAGGAGAATTTATAATGGAGATAAAAAGCGGAATTACCCTTATCATTCTTTCCAGCCGAAAGATACACCAGAGACACGTGTGACTGCTTATCTATCAGATTCTTGTGTACGATTTTTTAAGTTTTCATTAAAACATTATAGCAGTGCAGTATCTCAAACCAACGTGTGATTTTATATAGCAAACAGGAAAGTCAGACCTTGAATTACCGGCTCCGGCACTTGGGGGAGGGCGGCCGGGAATATTTAAAGAGGTTTTTGGTATGCAAAAATTTGCTGAGTATATTTTTTCTCTTGCTTCCTCTCTCATTGTCGATGTAACACAAATAGTCCGTTCCGTCAGTGCAAGGTTCAGCAAGCCATTATAATGGTCCATAAACCGCTCGTGAATCCGTACCAGCAGTAAAATCGGAATATATTCCCATGGTTGATGTCGCCAGCATCGCTGTTTATGGTAATCTGGACTATTAAGTTGAGTGAAGAGAGGGTGGGTGGGGGGTGTTGACTTTTTTTTCCATTTCGTGCATTCAACTAACCCAGAAAACTTTCCGATATGTATTGCAGTTTAGAATTTAAACTTCTCAATTTTTCATTTTTTCTAGCGGTAATCTGAAGAGGGCGGAGTTATGTCTTTAAAGTGAGCCTGTTGCCAGTGTAAAAAAGGTGAAAAAGAAATGCAATATAATTCAAAGAGTTATTACTATTAGAACTACCCCTGGCACAGCAAAAAAGTTTATCTGCCACTCAGAATCTGGGCCACAACCTTGGGGCTGGGTTAGGTTCACAAGCTAGAAAAAAGGCTTATCCACACTCCAAGCAAAAATATTTACATAAATGTTCCAGTTAGCACAATGGAAGCCCTGTCTGGAACTTCCTCCTGATGCGTTTTACCTGAAAGGCTTGGTCGTAGAGGTCATGTCAAAAAAGGTCTCAAGCAAATAAGTGTGCAGAGCATGTAGGTTACAGAAAAATATAGCAGGGCAATAGGGAGCTCATTATGGCCAACCAGCAGTTTTGGAAGCTGAATTTAGTAATTGCATACTATGTATGCTAACTATAATTTTTTGGGGGAGCGAGAAAAGTCCCACAAAGGAACATAAGGTACCAAATGATACTTTTTATAGCCAGAAAAGCCTCTCCTGAGCTTCTCTCTTGTTTTACTAGGTTCAACATCTCCTAGTCTGACGTGGGGACGCCGCACGCAATTAAAATGGAGAACGGATGGAAACGGTTTTGATTGTAATATCACCATCGAGAAAAAGAATGAGAGAAAGGTTAAATAATGGATTTGAGTTATAGTCCACAATACTGCTGTCCCTGCCTGCCCTCACCTATTTAGGTGGGACTCCATGTACCAGAAGAATCCGATATTTCTTTCTCCTTTTCTTTCCTGAAGAAGCGGATTTTTTAGGAGGTTGGTCATTCCTTGATTGTTTATCTCCTAGTCTGAGACTAAGCCTTATCTTTGCAGCTAAGCCCCAACCCAATGTTTCTCAACCAAAGTCCTGTGAAACTCATGGGTTCCTTCAAAGGTTGCTAGGGGTTCCTTAAGTTCCTTGGGCTTAACTGACAGCAATGATCTCTGGCTATCTGTAAGGGTAGCATTACTTTCGCTGCACTGTGAGCTGTCATTATAGGGTTCCCTAAAAGCTGAACATTTTTTAAGGGTTCCCCAATAATAAAAAGCCACAGAAAACTTGCCCTAACATCCAGTTGTAATGTCCTTTTTTATCAATGGGACTCTCTCATTGAACTGGTGGGTAATGCTTAACCCCAAATTCAAAAAGAGTTGAATCTTTTGTTGTAAACTTAGTGTCAGTAGGAAACACAAAGGTAGGCATGTACAGCAAAATGTCATGAAATCCTCTAAACTCCTTTTGACTTTGATCCATTTCACTGAAATTTCACCAAAAACAAACAATTTTGATAATCTCTCTCTGTGGATGAACTTCTAAGTCTGTACATTTTTCAGTTAAATGCAATTGTGGCAAAGTTTTGATAAAGAAGGAATTAGTTAGACTTATTTTTCTTTTCATCCCTACCTCTATTCCTACTTATAAAGGTTATAGCCTCTCGTATTATAGACTTTTAAGGGATTAAAATTACAGGCTTTTTTTTCTAGCGGATGAAGTTGGATTTTAAAATACCAATTCAATAAACAATTTTATATTTTTTCGAAGCCAGGAGGGGTTGAGTGTACTAGAATGTTGAGAAAAACACAGTGGGCCTTATTTTTTTTTAAAGAACGACTATCACAAGAGAACTTGGGTGATCCAGCATAACTGGACTAGATCTTGTCCAGGTCTGAAAACATTTGTCAATTATTAGCAAAGCATCTTTAGGAAACCTATTCCAGCTTTACTGTATCACCCAGGTATTTCCATCAAAGTCTATATTCTCCAGTATTGGAGAGCTCTAATAAATCAGGCTCATTATGTTCTGGGAACAGTTTGGTGTTCAGGAGGACCTAAAATGATAGAGTCTTCTCAATCTTCTGAAGTCCCTATTGTAATATATATTTCAGGTTCTAGAGGTCCCCGTGGGTACCAAGGTCTTTATTAGGTACAGTAATGTTTCTAACCGGTGTGTGGCTGGAGCCTAAGAGAAAAGGTCAGTTTTGGAGTAAATAGCCTTGTAGACTGCAGGTGGAAGTGGTAGAGTTCTCCAAGCCTGAGTATGTTTAAGACATGATATTGCTGAGACTGCTTGTGGAGGCTCCCAAGACAAACGAGAGCAAAGTGCTAGCTCTTGTGGGTGATAGCTTACTGACTTAGACATTTAGCTCCTTCTCCAAATCATGCCCTGGCTTGTAAAGAAATTTTCTGCTCCAAGACACACACTCAATGTTTAAAGCCCAATTCTACCAATTTTTTTAATAGCCTCCAGGCAACCATCTCACCTTCTCTTCTTCACTGTCCTCTAAAGTTCTTTTTTTCCACAAGGTATTCTCAATCTTCTGCTAAGCATTAATCATCCTGGAAGATTGAGGTCATACCATATGCATATTTGATGGACCTGTCCTCCAAGAAGATTTCAACGACGATGATACTAATCAACAATACTGGGCTTTATTTAATTCAAGAAGGGTCAGGTGCTGGATCAGAGTGATGAGTCTGTGTGGACAGTGCTGGAGTGCAGGTATAGCAGCTGGAACTGCTGTTTGACTTAGGCTTTTACTATAAAGATCTGCGATACTGTTTTGTACGCTTAAAAAACTAACAGTCTGTATGATCTTAAGGACTAACCTATTGAGACTAACTATTTACATAAAATGGTTAAAGTGCTAGATGTCCCTGGCCATATGCCGATTGTAATTAGTAATATTATTGTTACCAATTAATTGGTCTGGGTGCCAAAGCCTTTTCAGCCCAAAGACTGGACTAGGTATCATAGAGAAAAAAAGGAAAGCAGAGTAGGCTTTTTAAAGGCACTAGGAAAATTATTATGTATAAAATCACTATAATTTTTTTTTAAGTACAAAACCTTTAAAAACTTATTGAAACGGTAATCAATATACAAACAGTGCAATTATTATCTTTCCATACCAATTTTGATCAGTAGGGAAATTCACAAACTTGCGTATAGATCACACATTAGAGGACGGGGTCTCAACCAACGCGTTTCACCCGTGAAGGCTTCCTCAGGGGATACAAAGACCCTGAAATTGCAGTAATGATATAATTACAATCATATCACAAGTTTGTGACTTTCCCTACTGATAAAAATTAGTATGGAAGGATAATATTTGAACTGTTTGTATATTGATTACTGTTTCAATAATTCTTTAAAGGTTTTGTACCTAAATAAAAATTATAGTGATTTTTATACCTAATAATTCTCCTAGTGCCTTTAAAAAGACTACCCTGCTTTTCTTTTTTTTTCCACTATAACTATTTACATATAATATTCATGGGCGATTCTTAGCTAAAGCAGGGGTGGGGATTAACATTCCTCTTTTGAAA
This sequence comes from Pyxicephalus adspersus, assembly GCF_032062135.1. Taxonomy (NCBI): domain Eukaryota; kingdom Metazoa; phylum Chordata; class Amphibia; order Anura; family Pyxicephalidae; genus Pyxicephalus; species Pyxicephalus adspersus. The sequence continues at coordinate 7,248,011 of NC_092866.1, read as the reverse complement.
TGCACTGAAACCCCAGTGGAAAGAATACGCAAGAGGGTATCTTTATGGCTGCTTTGCAGTGGATTGCTTTCACCAGCCCACAGGTGCTCCTAAAGCAGAACAAGGCTTTTCCTTCATCTGTTTGGCCCCCCACCCCAACTGTTTATTATCTGCCAGAAAAGGTTTTATCCTTTAATAAATGTTTAAAGGGAAAGACTCAAAGCTGACACAGAATGAGTGAGTAAACGTCCGGGGTCTGATGTGCCATTCAATAAAAATTGTGTCTGTTTAGATTCAATTAATAGAACCTGTCAGTTCTCCCTTATTCTGTGCCAGTCCTGATGATCTGCAGTCATTCACTTGTGTTCCTACCAACACTCTCTCAAAATGAAGACAAGCAGAATTGCTTCACATACACCAAATGCATTGCTAAAAGGATTGTGGCATTTATTAGAGACTCTGTTTAATATTAAAGTCTCTGGCTAAAGAGGAAAAGGTGGTTTTTGATAGCCAATGCGCCCGCGTGAGTCTGATAGGGGTGCCATGTACACAGAGTAGGACATTGTGGTGTCCCAGGCTTATCAGAATGACAAATGTCCTAATAATAATGTCAGGTATATATATGCAGAGCTTTTATTTGGCTGTACAGAGCATCAAAGAGAAGAAAGAAAAGATGCTTATATGTTTCATGAACTGTAAAGTGCCTTTTGACTCCTCAGCATAACCCACACCACGTTACCACTGTAATTCTCTCCTTGCGTTCAACCACAAAGACCCAGGAGGGGTAAAATATGAAAGTGATAATACAGTTGAAGTCTTGGTGCTACCCAACCCCTAATCTTGATGTCTTGGCACTGACCTGAAATATCATTATTGTATATACAGCCATGTATGCACACAATGGTGAGGTATGCTGAGCACACTCCAAGCACCTTTCCTATTGGGATATATTGAGACAAGCATCTTAATGTGTGCAAGAATATAGAAAATCATTGTATTTTCTCAATCTGATATTCTTTGAGACAAGAGTGTTTTGCACTGTCATTCATTTTGCTTATATGGGACCATGAATTGGATTTTCCCTTGGTTCTCAATGATAAAGAGGGTGGAGCTGATGTCATTACATCAGTCACACTTCTTATAATTTTATGTGAATGGTGTGCCCCCCTTAAACAGGTTCCTGATGTTCTGCACCCACAGTCTTCAATCTTCCAGGTTGAATGTTAGAGAAGGGCAGATGATGTGGCTCCCCCAGAGGTTGGGCTTATGTTCCCCCCAAACTTACAGGATATCTTATTCCTTTCAGGTTAAATGACACTACAGGGCATGTTGTAAGGTCCCCTTAGGGGTCACGTCTGCTCTACACTCACAGGAGGTCTTCACTTTTCCAGGTTTAATGACACTACATGTGGTAAGGCCTGCCATAGGGTCAGGTCCATGATACCTTCATGGGGTGTCTTCATTCTTCAAGGATTGAATGACATACTAGGACACATGGCCAGGTGGTCTCGAGGTCAGGTCCATGAGGCTCTACACTCACAGGATTTTCATCCTTACAGGTTTAAATGAGACAACGGGACACATGATGAAGCCTCCTCAGAAGTTGGGTCTATGATGCTTTGCATTCACAGGATGTCTTCTGTGTTCCAGGTAGAACTGTTCTGAGGGGTCATTCAACCCACACAATTGACAAAATCTAGTGGTGGAAACCTGTGTTTGGAAAGGATAGTACTGGAACAAATATATATATTTTTATATATATATATATATATATATATATATATATAAAATATATACATATATGTTCTTTTAAATGATAGCCTTTTAAACTCAAAGCTTCAGTTTTTCATGTCCACAATCCAGAGTACCTTGATTTCCCTTCCAGTGTTCAGAGCCCTGAATTAAACAGTAGCAATCCCTTGCAGAGGTACTCTTTCCACTTCTGGACTCTTTCTCCAACATACATCCTGGTTTTAAGGAGCCCCTGCTCTATATAATGGAAAAACGTATCTCCCATCCAGGACCTATCCTTCTGGTCCTGTACAATCCTTCTTTGGGTTCCATGTAAGCTGGGCTCACAGTGCTTCAAGACTGACACCTTTGGTTCTTGAAGAATGACTACACCACCAGTGGAATACCAGTAGGATGGTGGGTCCAAGAAATATGAACAGTAGAGCAATTCTAGAATTGTGTTTTATTTCCCCTATCAATTGTAGAATATTTATTGAGCCTATTTTGGTGACTGGTTCCCTTTTAACATTTTATACAGATGATCTATTCAGATTGTGCCAGGTCTCCTCCCTAAAGCGGAGGTAGATATAATTTTCCGCTAATGGCAAATAAAGTTTGTCAGGTTCGGTACTCCTCTGGAATTAGGTCAGGGAGTGGAGAGCAAAGTTTGTTCCTCTGCGTTTTCCTGATTGACTCAGCAGAAGTGAGCTGCCCGTTAACTTGGTGACATGGAGTGTTGACAGGGTGATAATGAGATTAACGACATCCCTCGTCTTGATTAAGAACAACGCAGAGCAGTGTGATGGCTGGTTTTAGACGTCTCAGCACTATACTGAGGTGAAAAAGTGAAGACCGTTGGGGCCTCAGGAAAGAAATTGAAAGAAAAAGCACCAGAGCCGGCAATAAATGGACGCTGGGTTAGATATCGCAAGGGGGAAATTTCACATAAATGGTCGAGTACTTTTCACAAAACTTTTAGGTAATGATGACTTTAATTCCCTGTGTCACACCCTTTCATTTATTTACAGTCCTCTACCCTGCATGGTATACTTTGCAAATTATTTTTTGAAAATGCTTTTTGCTCTATGAAAAATTATTCTTTCTAATCATAAAATGAGGTGCTCTGCGCTGGCAGAGCTGAGTAACAGCCACACCCCCTCCTCACCACCATAGGCAAAGAGAGAAAGAGGGGCGTGCCTTACCAAGTCTATTACTAAATGCTGATTACTGAGTGCACAGGGTATAACTCTTCTCCCTATTAGTCTGCACAGTCAAATTTAGACACCTGACATATTTGTTATAAAAGGAAAGTGCAAGTGGGTAGACTTTTTTTTTTTGCAGTTTGAGATTTCCATTCTTTTTTACAAACCACTGAAAAAGGGTGCTGGAGAGAAATCAAAATTTTTGGGCTCCTGATACTAAAGGTTTTGGGTCAACCAGGGATATAAGGCACTAGCGGCACTATAGCAGTAACAGATATAGAACATCAGAGCTGGGGATCCTGGTAAAAACCCCAATGCCCCTGCAGTCACTAGGAAAGGAGGGGGCTGAGGGATGATGCCACTCACCATGATATCCAAAGCTCCAGTCTGAGACCCTGACCCCGGATGCAGAGGAGACGGGACCAGATTGGATACTTTAACCCATGTGGACTAACACCCTACCTCAATTCATAGGGCAGGGTGGCCATGGAGTCATCATTGCAGTGACCAAATGGAGTGCGGCCAGGCAAAGGACCCTCAGCCCCACCTAGCACCATGGGAAGTGAGTTTGCAAGATGGAAAAAGGGACACTGAGCAGAGCAGAAACTATTAAAACTGGAGCCACCTGAACTCTCCCGGTCTATGTCTGCTCTTGGGGTCATTGCTGGTCCTGACACTTGTTGTTTTTGTTGGGGGTTATCATTGCTGAACCTTATAGGGGGTTATCATTGCTTGTTCTGACACCCACTGGGGGGTATTACTCGGGTTTGTCATTGCTTACATCCTTGCTGGCCCTGACACTTGCTGGGGGTAATTGCTAGCTCCGACCCTTTTTGGGGGTTGTCATTTCTATCCCTGACATTTGCTGAAGGTTAAAATTGCTGGCTATGGCAGACGTAGCCAACATTGGGCCCCTGTTCTGGATCCCCTCAAAACATTGATAGGGCTCCTGGGGAGGCCCTGACATTTATTGGGGGTTATCATTTGTTGGGCTTGACTGTTGATGGGGGTTACTGCTGGGCCAGACACATGCCAACATGCTGGGAGGGGGGAGGTCACTGGCACCAATGCCATTATCTACAAAGGCCCTCCAATCAATGCTTTGTTGAGTAGGGGGGGGGGGGGGGGGCATATCCAAAGTTTTGCTGGGGAGCCCTTCTAGAAATGGCCAAACAAACGTGGCTTTTGATACACTTTGTATGTTTGCAGTCATTCTGTCCATCATGCAAGTCGTGCAAGAAAAACTCTTTGATTAACAGAGGACTATAGTCAGGCTGACCACTTGCTCTCGAACTGACTTTCTATTAGGTTTACTGGTCTTGTCTCAGCAGTCATTGAGCCAAATGTTACTGCTTGAACTTCAATCAAGCACTAGAGAGAGAACCCACACATTTGAATACAAAATATCAGAATGCAGAACTGTAAGTTGCATCAAAAACCAACGTTTGAAAAAACATTGCAAAAATATGGGCAAATGTCTACTTGAAGTACACAATATTGTCCCTACAATTGTATGGCACTGGATAGGGAAGGGTTCTATATTGCTCATGATAATGTGGCCACTAGATGGAGCTCCTCTGCAGCTGTCTGTATATATTGTTCTGTGTAATGTGTATTGTGTATTAAACACAAACCACAAAGCTAACAAACCAACGTAAGAATACCTAATAAAAAATAATAAAAAAAAAATCAGTGTTCAGTAGGATGTGAGCAATACAGTCACATGGCTTTAATAAATATAGTTATTCATGTGTTAAAACTTTGTGAATTCTGCCAATTTTCCTATATAGTCTGTGTTTCTTACCAAGCCAGAAAAGAAAAAATATTCACTAGAACAAGTTCTTGTAGGTAACATTGAACTTACCTTTTATCATGTTAAGTCTTCAATAAAGTTACTTTTACCTCCTGTGAATCTCTGGATGTCTTTCCTTTTGCACCATCCCATCACTACACATCTGTTCCTGCACCACCCTTGGCTTTGGTGTCTCCTTTGGGCTCCTTTGATGAAGTATTGTTGATGCCCAGTCAGATGATGTATCAACGAGAGGCCATGCACACATCATATGACCTGGAGCCAAGTCTTGCTCTGTGCATGCACTGGGTGACTTAATTGTAGGAAAGTCACCTCGAAAGATTGTACACATGCTACAAAAGATGGCAAGAGACTATAGACATGCTATATGAGGTGGTCAGAGATTGCAGACATGTTACAAGAGATGACCAGAGTCCATAGACATGCCATAAGTGGTGGTTAAAGGCTGACTATTGGCATGCTACAAGAAATGGCCAGAGAATATAGACGTGCTATAAAAGATAATCAAAGATGCTTAGACCATTATCTGTTTCACCACCTCTCTTAGAATGTCTATAGTCTTTGACCATCACTTATAGTATGTCTTTTGTTTCTGGTCATCTCTTGTAGCACGTCTACACTCTTTGAGCATCACTTGACCATTGCATGTCTACGAGCCTTTTACATATTGGTGATCTTTTATATCAGGAAAGTTGGCCACCAATGTTCCACGTAGGTAGAATAAAGAGAAATAATGGCACACTTTCACCATGCTGTCTTTGGTAATTATGATCAATCCTATGAAACCACTCCTCTTCTCTGGGTATGTGCCTCTTATCCATGAGGACATTGATGGCCCACCAATATACAGAAGCTAGATCAGGTTTAGAGGACATCGTTGGCTGCTGCAAACATGAAAAATAGGGTAAGTATTCTTCTATTTTTTACCCTCTTAAGACAAAACATGTATCGGACCCCTGCTATATGGTGTAGAGAACCCTTTCTATATGATGTAGAGGACCCTTGCTATAGGCGATGGACCCTTGCTATATGGTATAGAGCAGCAGTTGGCAACTAGTGGTCCGTGAGAAACTTTTGGTCCGCGGATCTGGCCAGTGCACCCTCCAAAGAGGTCAGGGAAAGGACCCCGATGGGGGGCGCACCGGCCAGAGTCGCAGACCCTGTCCATGTATGGATCGCAGGCTCAGACCTGCGATGGGAGAGTGGCCAGGTTCTGGCATCATGACATTACTCCGGGGGAAGTTTCTTACCCTTTGAGTGACACATGGCTCCCTGTGCATAAATGGTCCAGATTGCATAAATTTAGTGGTCCGTAAGGTCAAAAAGGTTGGCGACCACTGGTATAGGGGACCGTTGCTATAAGCATTAGACCTCTGCCATGAGAGTTAGACCCCTGCTATAGATGATGGACCCTTGCTATAGGGTGTAGAGGACCCTTGCTATAAGAGGGAGACCCAAATGTAATTTTTAAAGCACACCAGTGTTCATCTTTTGCTATCATGTTTATGAACCTCATTTTTTAGAGGTAGCCCATGTGACAACCTTGAAGAATGTGCACAATGGCAGCTCTACCTCAACCTTTAGATGTCAGTGGCTTCTAGAAGTCGTGTGATGGTAGCCTGGAGCACCACTTATAGAAATGAGATATAGGATTCTCGTTTCACAGGAAATTTCAGTTTGTAGGTCCTGGTGATGGAATTGCAGCTCTTTTCCTGCTTGGCCTCCGCTGCGCAAGTAACAAACGTCAAATCACGAGGCCTTTGCCATTCATCACATAATCTAGTCTGTGAATAGATAGGCATTATCAGCAATCTGCTATTGATCTGCAGCGTCTGCGGCCATTGTTCATCCCAGGGCCAGGAGTGGCAGCTGGAATTAATAAATGAAGCGGAACAGTGCATAACAATCACTTCACCAACTACTTCTCAAAAACTTTTCAACAAGTCCTAAAATTCCCCGAGTTAGCCATCCCCAAAGAAAATAGAACTTTTATTCGTCATTCAATCCCCTCCTGAGCCTCTTGATGTGTAAAATAAAAGGGGGTCAGGTTGTTGGTTTTCATTCTACCACCTGTTGCAAATAAAGGGTTCCATGTAAAGAGAAGTCACATGATTATACTACCTGGAATGGCTGTGTAGATTTCAGCACTCGACAGACAAAACACATTCTTTTATTATATTTGATCTTTTTTGCTTTTAGATTCTGCTTAAATGCCCTGCCACAGTCACCTTATCACAGCAGCAATCTGTATTTTACCACCTTGAATATTTAAAAGAGGCCCTGTCATCAGACTGCTCATTTCAAGATCCATATTCCCATAAGATGTATGCATTGACCATGGTATTTACCTATAAAAGTCTCCCTAGTACGGGAGATTGCTGATGGATGTTGCCATCTTGGATGTGATTAGCAACCCCAGCAAACTAGGAACTGTAAATTGACACCCTTTAAGGGCCTTTCTCAAGCTTTTAGCTCATGAAGAACACTTAAAAAAACTTCATAGTATAGAAAATACTTCCCCTTCTAAAACCAATTAATTGGAGGTCATTAGGAAAAAAGCCCTTTAAATCGGTAGCCGGTGGAAAGAATGGCCCCTTAGAGTATTACCTAGAACATCACATTTGTAGACACCTACAAACTTCAAAAGAGTCATATAGTTGGTTCTACCAAGTGATGTTGGCCCCCAAACTGATATCATCAAATAGGAAGGCAGTCAACTAAGGTTCAAAAAGGCCTAGAAACCTCTGGAGGAACCCTGGGTTCCATTAACCCTGGTTGAGAATGGCTGCTCTATAGTATTCTCGTTCACTACTCTCCCAGAAATTGAATAAAAGGTTGGCTGGGGGCTGGAGGAGGCGGGCCAGATAAAATGGCAATTTGACCCACCCAGCAAAAGTTAGGCCTATGATGTTCATTGGGAGAGATCCAACCGGTGCTAGAGAATTGGATCTTCCTGGAGATTTTTCTAGTTCCCAGACATGGAAAAAAAGAAAGCAAAAACACTGCAGAAAAGCATTTGAAATATTTTTTGTGCTTTTACCTGCAATTATTTAGGTCGGTAACATGGTCTCTTTAGGTTGGAATCCATATGGAAGGCATGAGAGAAGGGTGCACCAATAAGATGGTGGTCATAGGATTAATGAGGGTGTTCTGTACAAAGGATTGCTAGTAATGTGTTCCAGGAGTTCTTCTTTAACATTATTTAAAAAAAGAACAAGACAACGCATCCCCTTTAATGGATTGCTCCAGGCTGCGGGAGGAAATTTTGTCCTGTCCCTTCTCCCCAGCCAGCCATCCTCCCTTTCCACCTCCGACCGCCGTCTCTGTCCTTATGCCGGGTAATTTTCTTAATTGTGCGTTTGACTTGTTAGATTCGAACATAAGCGAGTCGAATTTTGCCAAGTGCTTTGTGGGGAGTACGGCACACTTGGCCCTGTCACTTTTAATTGCCCTACTATGAATAAGCTGCCTTTAAAAATCCTTAATTAATTGCCTGAGAATGGCCACCGTTTTCAAAGTGCAGAGGAGCAATAAAGGTTTCCAGTGATATAAAAATTTGAGTTAGGGAATTGGAGTTAATGTGTTTGAGGTTCAATATTCTCAGGTGCCGAGATATGAATGCCGTGCTGACTGAATGACAAAACATTTTACCGTTTTCACAAAAGCGATGGGCTCCTACCGCAGATGGGAAAAGGAGAATGTGGATAAGGCTGTCATGGCTGCCTTGGAGGACGGCTAGCTATAAACCCTCTGGAACTCAATGCTGGGGCAATTTAGGTACCCCAAGCAAGACACCCCTTTCTTAGCCAGAACAACACCCCAAATACAAATTGAGGGGTTCAGTTAGGATAGTGGGTGAGCTGGTCTAGGAGGATTTTGAGGTCAACCATGGCTTGGATAGAGGAGGGTTACTTATCCTATTATTGTGGTTGCACAATCACAGAGCTTTCTGCACTATCCTCATCCACATTTCTTACCTACAAAGGGAAATACCATTAGAATTGGGCTGCAGAAATGGTTGAAGACATTCACTTTTTCAACGTCTTCATTCTGCCACTAGATGAGCACCCTTCAGCTCAAGAGTAGTTTGCCTATACCCTTCGTCCCAGAAATGTGCCCATGCCCTTTACCTCTCTGGCTTCCTTCTTTTATTATTGCTATAGTGCTCTGTATAATTGAATAAAGAACATCAATGATTGGAACAATATATAGGTTTAGACTTTTTTTTCCATACATATTTTTTTTCAAGGCGTCTTTTGGACAGATGATCATGCACTCGTCTGATTCGATCCTTCTCTGGCAGTGAATGGTCATTAAAGGTGGGAAGAATGGTGCTTAAGTTATGATGTCAATGCTATTCTATGTACAGTAAGCTAAGATCAGGCCTGATGTAGCGATCCTAGGGGGTGGGTCCATGACATGCTGATGGTCTTGTCCAAATGATGTCATTTCCTGCAGGACCCAGCCAATAGCAACTGTCCATATCACATACCTGAGAAGGAGGGGAACCCTGCCACTAATGCAGGGAGACGCGAACACTACAGACAATAGATGTAAGTTAGGTGTTTTTTTGATTATTTAGAGGATGATGGAAGAATGGCCACTTCGGAGTCCAGCTCTAAACATTTTTGAAAGGGTTGCTATATAATTTAGTGCAAGTTTTAAAATTTTAAATTGAATCAGAAAGTTGTTGGTGCCGGACTCCGGGTACCATGAACTAGTGTTCCACGTACAAATAACAGCATAGATTTTTTTATCCCTTGCTAAGAACACAAAAACAGAAGTATTGAATGATTTTGCTTCTGTGTATTTTTTTAATATTCCCATTTTAGCAAGAGATTTCTGCAATACTTTTAGCGCAATCCACATCCAAAGCCCATAATGGAAAATACGACGTCTTTACTACCCCTCTTCTAATTCAGATATTTTTTACGGATTCAGTGACAACGAATGCATTAAAATTAAAGGGATCATTGTGTCTGATGACGGATGGATGCTGTCCAGATTGGTGACTGCCATTCATTTAGCACTCGTGATATTACCTGCGACTCCCCGGAATCCATTTATTAGTCAGAATCGGACATTACGCATCGGCTCATCTCGGACGTACTAAACATAGTGATAAATCGCAATGGTTTAATATACTTTCCCTGTTCGGTCCGGGGTAAAACCAAATTACATCTCAAGTCGTCATTAACAAAAATTCATCTTACTTGTCCATTTGAGACGCAGCGGGTTTAATGAATGATTATTGAGCCGTGACATGGGGATGAGTGAAGACTGCATTATGCTCGGGTCAGGCAAAGTATGTTTTAAGGAAAGAGATTACACGCCAGGACTCTTAAGTGCAGTGCTATTACTGTCTGTTAACTGCAGGAGGGCAGTTGTCTCTGGGAGACATACGATATAATATACGTCTCTGTCAGGGAAAGCGGTATTTGTTTCTTGGCAGCGTTTGTTTTGCAGTCAAGCATGCATCAGAATTATGTTGCCCCAAGATTGAAATACCTATGGCTTACCATTAAAAAAAGAATATGCTGCAGGCCGTATTAAAGGTACCATTTTACCCACAAACCTGCCTGTGAAGTCTATCTTCTTCCTTTGATGGGGTGGGAACAATGCTGCACTGCTTCTAAATTCAGAGCACAGTTGCCACTCTCCAGGAGGCTGTGCTTGCATTACAGTGGAATGAAAGATGTTGCAGGGGCGTGACTATCAGCGTTGTCCGAGCTGATTTGCAAGCCTGCTTGTCGATCAGCACTTGGCCACACCCAGTCCCACCCACTGCTTTCCGGATTGGCAGCACAGCCAATATCGCTGAAACCATCCCACTGTTATCTGCAGTGTCTGGGAGGGGGAGCATGTAAGTAGCAAATGAAGGAAGATTTGGTTCAATCAAGGTAAAGGAAATTTTGATTTACTTTTTGAGAATTGGGTGTCACATGGTGTTAGCCTTTGGTATTTGGTATAGAGGATCATGCAGGAGCTCTAAAGGGGGAGCTATGCTACTTATTCTAAACTTTCTTCACAGAATCCTTCTTAACAACATCCAAAGGACAGCAGGAATACTGTGCAGAAAAATAAATAAATGCAGACTGTGGACCTTTGGATTTTGGAAAGAAGAATCTGTGGAGGGGTAGGTAAGTTAGATAAGTCTGGATAGAGGGTGGTGGGGTTAGAAAAAATATATACACAGATTTCATTCATATCCCCACTTTAATTTATCAAAAGGTCCCCCAGCATTTTCACAATAAAGAATTTAGTTGTGGTTGAAATATTCACCTCCCAATGGGTGTTGACTCCCACAGTACCTCTTATCTGCCACTAGATGTCCTAAGTCTTCCAAGCTGATTGACACCCATCAGGGAATAGAACGTCAGCAAGGAGACCATGGGCAATATTGGTGCCCAATCCTTTGCCACTTTTTTGGGACAGCCTCCACATTTCAGTTCCTTCTTTTAGAAGCTAAGTACTTAGATAGAAGATACAACAAATGTTAAAAATACTTAATTCAATAATAAATTTCCTTTTTTTCACTTAATTTCTTTTGTACTATTAAATTTACCAAAAAAATTTATAATAAAAAAAAAAATAAAACCTGGTCACAAAGTGATTTACTAAAGGAATTTAGGCAGTTTACTCACCTAGGTGAATTATTATGTTGCAAGGGATAATTCACCTAGCTTGGTGAATGTGGGGATAATTCAATTTTTAAAGAATACCCAATCACAGTCGAGGAAATGAAAAAAAAAACAATATTTTTCTTTGCACATTGGATGGAGTCAGCAGAGCTTTATCTCATTCACTAGGAAAAGTGAATTATCCCTCGAAAAGGACCACAGAGGAAGAGGAAGGGGCAGGTGCTGTTCTGTAATCTGATCTTAGAGTGACAACGCTTCTCCTTTATATATACAGCGTGATGAGCGTTGTCATCCTAAAACAGGAAACAGGTGTGCTACTAGCAATAATATTAAAAATGAAACCTTAAAAAAAGAAAACGAATGCATCCACCGTGACCTGCAATATATTCCAATGTTGTATAGGAAAATTTAACGCACAATTCAGGGTCAGCTCAGGGTTTTTCCGACACCATACAAGTATCATAGCATTGCGGCAATGGTGCGTCTTTTGCCTTGTTGTCATTTGCTGGACTGACGCAACTTTTGAAAGTGACAAATAATGCGGCGGCGCTGTATAGGTATAAAATAAGAAGCCGCTGTCACACCATAAAGCAGGACGCATTTCTGTATCGGTTTGGTGACCGCAGTAACCCGGTGCCTGGCCTCCTACAACGGAGGAGTGTTTGAGCCCCTGTCACATGTATTAAGTAGATGGTTTCAGGCCCCCAGGGCACTTAGGAACCTGTGTTTCCCAGTGAACTGTGTCTTTTTGAAACTCACAAGCCTGACGGGGTTGACGTGTCCCCAGCCAATACACTGACATGCCACATTACTTTGTGTGACGTGACACTCTGACAAAAAGGGACACGACGCTTCAGTCTGATGTGTGAAGGCTGCAGATTTGAGGAGATGTTTTCTGAATAATAACAGTAAACTCTCAGGATTTCATGCAGGCTACCTGATCCCTGCCTTCTTTTTTTATTATTTTTTTCCCTAAGCCTTACCTGTGACAGAGCGTAAAAACATAAACTGAGCCTGGAGATGTCACAGTTGTTTTCCTAGCAGAGCAGATATTAAATTCTATATTTAAGCCAAAATTAGGCAGCTGTAGGTTTATTAGTATATGAATTTGACTTGGTATCAGCTTCTTGTAGTCCCCGGTACAGCAGGGCTCAGACTAGGGAGGGAGAAGCAGTCATTAGGATGTTCAAACTAAGGTCGGGTCATTGGCGTGTGTTTTAAATTTCAGTGCTTTGTTGCTCTTGGGCAGCTGCAGGTATCCAAAACTTTCAGGAGTGTTAAATACATGCTCCTCCCACCACAATATGTGGCCCCTCCTACTTGGTTCCTACATTCTTTAGCAATGGGCGATTTGGTGGAAGGAACCTGTACTGTGCCGGGGAAGGAGCAAGTATTTGACAGACGTAGAAGGGTCGAATGCCTTCAGATACCAATTAGTGAAATGGCAGGTGTGCAAAGTACCCTCCCCTCCCACCCGGTTCGTAAGTTCTGTAGCAATGGACAAACTGGTGGAAGGAACCAGTAGTGTGCAGGGGGAGTAACAAGTATTTGACACACATGGAAGTCCTGAATGCCTTTGGTTGGCAGGGAGCAAAATGGCAAATGTGATGAATACCAGCTCTTCCTACTGAGTTACTACATTCTGGAGCAATGGAAAGATTGGTGGGAGGAGCTGATAGTGTGCAGGGGAGGAGCAAATATTTGACACACATGTTAGTGTCCATGCCTTCAGATGGCAGGGAGTGAAATGACAGGGGTGTTGAAAACTTTCCTCTCCCAAAACAACCTGTAAACCCTCCCACTAGGTTCCTAAGTTCTGCACCGATAGACAAACTGGTTGGAGGAGCCTATAGTGCGCAGGGGAGGAGCAAGTATTTGACACACATGGAAGTGTTGAATGCCTTTAATAGGCAGGGAGGGATATGGCAGGTGTGTTGAATACATATCCCTCCCACTGCAACCTGCAACTCCTCTCACTCGGTTACTAACTTCTTTAACAATGGACAAGCTGGTGGTAGGAAAAAGTAGTCTGCAGGGGAGGAGTAACATTTTGACACACATGGGAGTGGCTAATGCCTTCAGTTAGCAATGAGTAAATTGGAAAGTTTTGTGGAATACCTGCCCTTCCCACAAAAACCTGTTTATCCTCCCATTTGGTTCATACGTTCTGTAGCAATGGAGAAACTGGTGGGAGGAGCCTATAGTGTGCAGGGGAGGAGCAAGTATTTGATACACATGGAAGTGTCTAATGCTTTCAGTTGGCAATTAATAAATTGGAAAGTTTTGTTGAAAACCTGCCCTTCCCACAACAACCTGTAGATCCTCCCACTTGGTTCCTATGCCCTGAGTTAAGCAATGGAGAAACTGGTTGGAGGAGCCTATAGTGTGCAGGGGAGGAGCAAATATTTGATACACATGAAAGTGTTGAATTCCTTCAGTTGGTAGGAAGGGAGTTTGAAGACACAAAAAGGTAAAAAATATTAAAACCCAAAACCAAAAATTGAATATAAAGGAAAATACCAGTCCTCAGATGTGGTGGCTGCATTGGCATTCTGTTTTTTTTCCTTTATTTTCATACAGTGATCCTGCTAATAACACCAAAAGATGACCTTGCTCATTTCTATATTGGGATGACAAAATCAAAAAAGAACTACGGAACCCACTCCTCTGTCATTCGCCATAACGTAGACAAGAGTGAATTTGTAACTATCAGAAATATTGGAATAATGTACCCAACCAGCACAGGCAGAAGTTGGCTCACTAGATTTTTGACAGGACCAACAAGCACTTATCAAACGTATATACCAAAACGCTTTATATGGTATTCTTACCAGACCAAAAAGGAACAAATAACAAAAGTGCATGCATGCATTTTAAGTATACAATATCTTCCTCTACACTTTATTTTGAACCCTCCAGGGACAGGGTCACTAAGCTAATCCCTCAGACAGGTTCTCTTTAGACAGACAGATTCAGCAGCAAATTCCGCAGCCGCTATTAAAAGTTGCTCGTTCCCGGCCCCCTCATGTCCGCTCATCACTTAGGAAGACGTGATCTAGCATTTTGAAAAAGCTGGTGATTCAGCATGTTCTGATTGTATTAATAGCAGCATTTCATATTTGTCTCATCTGAAAGGCAGCCGAATTTTTGTCAGCACACAGAGTCAGACAATAGGGGCTGGCGAAAGACCCATCACCTCCTTCTGTCGTTTCATTTGTCTGTTCTTGGTGTAACCTTTAAAATGAGTGTCAGAAAATCCCAATTTTCTGTAAATGGAGAACACAAAATTGTAACATTGGTAAATATTATTAACACAAATGTAACACAAATGTAACAATATTGTCCTGGTTGGGTAATGATGGCGCAAGAATCCAGAAATGGGAATATATATTTTGTCTTGGTGGTGGATAAATTCTGGTTTACCATGGAGGGGGATGTTCTGGTTTGATGAGGGTTTAATGCCGAAGTCCAATCAAAGTTTTTTTCATAGGCCCAGCAAGGTGGAGAAGAGTTACTCTTGTCTTCAGGTATTATTTCCGCAGCAAATCCAAAGAAAGCCAAGCCATCGACACATTATCTTCAAGCTTCGTCTGGTGCTCTCTTGGGATTTTCTACAAATAAAGTTCACCTGTATCCTCCAGGCTAGGTGTGGTTTTGGCTTTAGTTAGAAGCAACAAGACAGTGCCCTAATAATCCACGAATGCCAAGCCACCAACTCTTTATTTCCCTTTTTTTTTCCTATGGTTGGGTTCTGGGTCATGTCTTCACATTTTGCTTGGTGCTCTCTCTTGAGATTTTCTACATGTTTAGTTCACCTGTGTCCCCCAGGCTAGGTGTGGTTTTGGGTTTAGTTGGAAGCAGCCTAACCAGGGCCATATTGCTCCATGAGTATCAAGCCACCAACTCATGATGCACCTATTTCGTCCTATGGTTTGGTTCTGGGTCATGTTATCAAACTTGATCTGGTGCTCTCTTGTGATTTCCTACATGTATAGTTTAACCCGGTTCACCCAGGCTCAGCAAAGCTGTGGCTTTATTTGGAAGCTGCACCTATAATGGCCAATTGATTTCCTTGCTTTCAAAGTGAGCTTCTCATAATGAACATGTAGAATCTGCAGCAAGTCAGAGTTGGCCTCATTTACTATATAACATTATGGAAGGTCTTTGCTTTGTTTAGAAGCAACCTAACCAGAGACACTTTTGTTAAATAAATGCCAAGCCACTAAGTCATTATTCATCTATTTCTTCCCGTGGTTTGGTTCTGAGATCTGTCGTCAAGCTTGGTCTGGTGCTCTCTTGAGATTTTCAACATGTGTAGTTCACCTGGGTCTTCCAGAATAGGTGCTATCTTGCCTTTAGTTGGAAGCCACCATACCAAAACAGTGTTGCTCCATTAGGACCAAGCCACCAACTCAATATCCACCTATTTCTTCCCATGGTTTAGTTCTGTGTCATGTCTTCAAGCTTGGCCTGGTGCTCTTTTAAGGCTTTCACCTGGCTTCTCTAGGCTAGGTCTGGTCTTGGCTTTAGTTGAAGACAGCCTAACCAGAGCCATATTGATCTTTGAGTGCCAAACCACCAACTTAATATCCATCTTTTTAGATGTATGATTTAGTTTTACCTATGTTTTAGACTTGGTTTGGTGTTCTTTTGCGATTTTTAACATGTGCTATGTGTAGTCTTAGCTTTAGTTGGAAGCAACTAAGCCAGAGTCATATTGTTCCATGAGTTCCACTGACTCATTATCTATCTATTTCTTCCCATGGTTTGATTCTGAGATCTGTCGTTAAGGTGGTCTCTTGAGATTTTCAACATGTGTAGATCACCTGGGTCTTCCAGGATAGGGGTCTTGCCTTTAGTTGGCAGCAACCATATCAGACCTGTATTGCTCCTTAAGGGCCAAGCCACCAACTCATTAACCACCTATATCTTCCCATAGTTTGGTTCTGGGTCAAGTCTTCGAGCTTGGTCTGGTGCTTTCTTGAGATTTTCTACAAATGTAGTTCACCTGGCTTCTCTGGGCTAGGAGTGGTATTGGCTTTAGTTGAAGACAGCCTAACCAGAGTCATCTTGATCTATGAGTGCCAAACTCACAATTCATTATCCAGCTATTTCTTCCCATGGTTTTGATATGGGTCATGTTATCATATTTGGGCTGGTGATCTATTAATATTTTTTACCTATGACGTGCACTTAGTTACTTCAGGCTAAGTGTAATCTTGGCATTAATTGGAAGTAGCCGAACCAGAGCCATATTGCTCCATGAGTGCAAAACCACTGATTTAATAATCATTTATTTCTTCCCATGAATTTGATTTTGAGTCATGTCTTCAAATTTGGCCTAGTGCCCTCTTGTGTTCTTCACCTGGGTCTTCCAGGCTAGGCATGGTCTTGGCTTTAGTTGGAAGTAACCTAAACAGAAACACTGTTGTTCCATGAATTCCTGGCCACTGACTCATTATCCATCTATTTCTTCCCATGGTTTGGTTCTGGGTCATGTCTTCAAGCTTGGTCGGGTGCTCTCTTGAGATTTTCCACAAGTATACGTAACCTGGCTTCCCTAGGTTAGGTCTCTAACTCTTGGCTTTAAAGACAGCCTAACCAGAGCCATATTGATCTATGAATGCCAAACCATCAAATCATTATCTAGCTTGGTACAGTGCTTTCTTAAGAATGTATAGTTTACCTGGCTCCTCCAAGCTAGGTGTGATTTTGGCTTTAGTTTAAGACAGCCTATCCAGAGTCATATTGCTTCATGAATGCCAAGCCAGCAACTCAATATCTTTCCATTTCCCGGTATGATTTGGAGTCTTGTTTTCAATCTTGGTTTGGTGTTCTCTTGGAAATCTCTACATGCATAGTTCACCTGGATCTTCCAGGCAAGGTGCAGTCTTGTTTTTAGTTGGAAGTGGCTAAGCCAGAGCCATATTGTTCCATGAGTTCCAAGCCACGCATTATCCATCTCTTTCTTCCATCTTTTCTTACCATGGTTTGGTTCTAGGACATGTTATCTAGCTTGTTCCGATGGTCTCCTGAGATTTTTTTAGTGTATTCCACCTGGTTCACCCAGACTCAGAAAAGCTGTGACTATATTTGGAAGCTGCACCCCATAATGGCCAATGGATTTCTTTGCTTTCAAAGTGAGCTTCTCATAATGTACATGTAGAATCTGCAGCAAGTCAGAGTTCGCCTCATCAACTAATTAACATTAAAAGTTTTTTTTTGATAGTTTTTACCCAAGATTCACCCACCTGCCTCCAAATGTTCACTTTAAATAACTATATTTTAATTTAAAAAAACTGTGAATCTTTAGTGAAAAAACTAATAAATACACAACTTAATTTGCTAAAACCTGGTGCATCATAAACAATTGTTACCATTTTAATAAAACACTTTTTAATCCTTTGTTGCATCTCAGTGCTGCTAGTCTTTTGCAGATATTCACTCTCATGATGGATCACCACGTTTTTTAAGCTGGTTTCCTGGTCATGACATCAGTGGACCATGCCTGTGTTGGAAAGGACACTTTTATTCAAACGCCCTCATAACAGGGTAACAACACAGGATCATTGGTAGACAGGGACAGAGTATGGTCACCTTATAACAGGAAATGGCTGAGCAATAATTTTGGCTTTGCCATCTGCAGCCATGTTTGCAATTAGGCCTGAAAAAAAGCTCACTGTATTTCTTCCGGCGTGCACGTTGGATTGTTTTCCTCATGGAAACAGAGAGCAAAGGCATCCTGCACCATCTGTTTGTATGGCGATGATGAGGCTGGTGAATATGCGAGTGTAAGATCAGCCGGTAGAGATGTCATGTATCTTCCCCGCGCAGTTCGCCCTGGAGACAACACGCGATACACTGATTTTTACCTGTGTAATCCCGGAGTGTCACAGGTGCCAGCTCTGCCGGTTAGGATCCGCTCGCCCCCTGTCACAAGCGGTTGGAGTGAGACGGAGACGGCGTGAACGCTTGGCATGTGAAGTCGCAGAGGTCGGGTTCCAAGGACAGCCGGGGTGGCAGTGATGGGGACTGTGACAAGTTGCCAACCGAGTGAAAAACAATGAAAATAAAACCAGGCAAACAAAAAAGTAATACGCCTTTAAAGGTTGAAATATTCAGAAGTTTTCACTTAAAGGACAAGTCTGCTAAAAATAAATGGATATAAAAGCTTAACGATCCTTTTTTTTTTAAGTTTCTTTTTCTTGATGGTCTGGCAGTTTCTGTCCTGGGGTGACAACGCTCACTTCTTGTACTGCATCTATGGAGAAGCAGTGTTGTCAGTCTATGCCTATGTTTCTCTACCAAGGTTCTGTGGAACCCTAGGGTTCCTCCAAAGGTTGGTGGAGGTTTGCTGAAAAATGAGCAATTCATGCCTCC
This sequence comes from Pyxicephalus adspersus, assembly GCF_032062135.1. Classification (NCBI taxonomy): domain Eukaryota; kingdom Metazoa; phylum Chordata; class Amphibia; order Anura; family Pyxicephalidae; genus Pyxicephalus; species Pyxicephalus adspersus. Next base: position 7,229,265 of record NC_092866.1, on the reverse strand, counting down.
CAAGAGTGCCATTCTTCCCACTTGCCAGTAAAGTAAGAGGCATTCTTCTCATTGACTACCATGCTAATATATGGTGAGCTGTGGATAAAGTAATTATAGAAGAGGTTCCCTGAAGATCTGAAACTTATTTTAAGAGTTGCCCTTAAAAAGATGCAAAGGAAAAATAAAGGCAAATCCATGCAGCTAGGGTAGGTGGCATAGGGTCAAATTTTTGCTGTACTTGTACAGATTCACAGTAACCGCATACCGAACACTAAATCTATAATCTCTTCAAAATCCTGGGGTCCTATTTGTGACCCTTAGGGCCCTTTGATACACATGTGGCCTCATTCTTCCATAATTTTACAAGTACTAAATATTTGGTGCTGTCAGGAACAACTGTGCCCCCTATACTTCAATGGTTGACAAGCACTGCCCTACACCCTAATACCTAACCCTAACTCAATTCAAACCTGAAAATCCCTGCCCCCATAAACACTGAGCCTGATTTATTAAACCTGGAATGGATCTTGTGCAGGATTCAAAACATTTGCTAGCAAATAGCAAATGACTTTGAATAAATCCATTCCAGGTTTGCTGGATCACCCAACTTCACTGATGAAAGTGTATGCTCTCCAGCCTCAGAGAACTTTAAAAAATCAGGCCCACTGTATAAGGTTGACTTCATGTCTGTACAGTATTGAAACGCATTCTTCTTCAATGAATAATGTAACACATGGCTCTATGAATGTTGTGTTGGGACACCCCAATGTACACATGTGGTGCCAATGCACCTACGCTTTAACATGCTACAGAGAACATATCACGGACTGAGGTGCTCTCCTACAGAGGCTTTTTATGCACAGGGGTGCATTGTCCATCCTTTAAAGATTGCATTAGTGCAATGCATCCAAACTCAAAACTCCATGCGTTGATGCACATGGAAACATGACCTTATTCTTTGCAGATGCCAGCACTGAAATGCAACAGCGCCACAATAAAAAGTAATAATGCCCGCATCCAATCAATGAACTTTACTGATTTGATTCGGCTTTATTTTTCCTGGAATACAAAGTGAGAACGCAGGAAGAAAGTTGTAAGTCCAAAGTCGTCAAAGGACTGCATTCACTCATGCCAAAGGCCCTAAAACATTCATCACTTTTTGAGCCCCAATGGCAGACCTTATTTTTGCATTCACACACTCACCATCTCTCTCTTCAGTAAAAACCGGAAGGTGCACACCCACCCTAAACAACGTACTGTCGGATAATTAAGAACACGACGCTTAGTAAACGAGGGCCTCGGCTTAATTACAAATTTGATGCCACTTTCACTCATTTCTCTGTATCTGAGAAAACCTAATTTGCCGTCAACTTTGAATGTCAGTTAATCAGTTTTCAGAGCGTCGGTGATAAATACGCCAACTTGCAACATGCATTATCCCAACAGAATTTGGCGTTATAAATGACTTTTTTAATGCAGCTAATATGCTGTTTTGAATGGCTTCAGATGCGATCCTTCCGTATCAATCTTTCATCTCATCCGGAGGTGAACTCTTCGAAGTGAGCCGCCATTTTTCTCTCCCCTTCTCTGGTGCTAATGAATGATGGGGTAGGATTTATAAGACAATACATACCATTATATGCACTGCAGCATATTGCAAATGTGTTGTGCTAATCCAGTGAATGAATAATGTTTCCTCTTAACTCTGTCATCTCTCAGTCTGACGAGCTCCTTCCCGTCATTGGCAAGTTGCTGCTTACAAGAGCTCCGCCAAGGCAATATCTGTTTAGCTGCTAATATTATGCTGATACATGAGCAGCTACTCAACCTATTAATGAACTAATCTGGATACAAGGCGGCACAGCCACTGATCTTTACATTACACTGTAATCTTCAAAAAAAATAACGGATGACGTCAGTTTGTTTTTCAGAATTTCCTTGGATTAATTCGTTTTTGGTTATGTATCTCTTAAAAAAAGCATCTACGCATTTTAAGGTTTTAGCATTTTATCAACTAGCTACTACTTTTTATTTATAGTTTATATCAGCAGGAAACATTTCAGGTGCATTAGAACAAAAGGGGTGAAGAAGTCTGTGCAGAAAAGCCTGACCACTGATCAGCATGTTGCTGCTTGTGCAGAAGCAGTGGATTCTTTGCAAAGATCTGACACGCCCCCGCTGAGTCAAAGCTAGAGCTGTCCAATCAGCAGCAAACATTAGCTATAATAGGAGCTTTGACACAGAAGGGAGTATGTCAGAGCTCTGCAGAGAGACCACCACCTCCTCAAAAAAGGGCACAGGTCTTATTCTATAGTATGCCATTTGGACAATGTACATTTTCACTTTAAGGGTGCCCGTATCAATACTTTTTAAGATACTTAATAAGACTAATTGATGAAAAATTTTACAACTTTTTTTGTTTCAATACTCATAAATGAGGACAGTATGTAATGAAGAAGAGGGGGAAGAAATCTGTGTCTTTCCTATTACAAGGAAAAGAAATATGAATGTGTCATAAGTAAGAACAGGACTATTTCATGTTTTATCACCACTAAAACCCATGTGGAATTTTTTCAAGTTCAAGCAAGAATCTTTTTGTATTCTGAACCTCGTGTTTATGATGTGTAAGCATTTTTTTTTTCATTTTAAGGTAAAAAAATATTAAAAACTCTTCTTTTTGATCTGTGTTTCATGGGGTACTCTTATTTCATTGTCAATCGCACGAAAAGGGGGGCAAATACTGCAGACACTCCCAAGAAGTGTGCCAACTAAAATTGTGACTATTCCCAATTTTGGCTTTTTACCTTTTCCTGGTGTAAGTGGTCAACGAGCTAACTAGGGAGGGTCAATCCCTCTAGTAGGGACCATATGACTGCACAACATAGACTATGTCAACCTGGGACAAAACTAGTTTTTGGGTCTTTGACCAAAAAATACTGTGTAAAATATATGGGCCCATACACAATAAAATTGAATGTGTCAAATAAGAATGTGCTACAAATTAGAGCATTTAATAGATAGGGCAGACAGAGTCAATGTTTAAAAGCTTAAAGAATAGTGTGAAATGGGCATTTGGAAAAAAAATGGGTGAAAACAGAAAAGCAAGAATAGTATAGTGGACACCAGAGGCCTGGAGAGCACCAGGAAGACCCAAAAAAAGTGATAGATGATGTCTTAGAGAAAATTAGAAAAACGTGAATAGGAAACTGGAAGAATAAGGCATCGATAGATCAGAATGGAACAATATTGTAAAACAAAGCCCACAGAAGACTATAGTGCTGGAAGAAGAAAGAGAAGAAGAAGGACAAAGAAAATAATTATTATTACCTAACAGTAGTACTAGCCTGTTGACACTCTACCCAACTACCGGAAAATCAAATCTTTACTTACCTTATACTCCACTTATCTTGTAGAGGAGAAGGACCCCCACACAATGGGAAGGTTAAGACTTAATTTGCCTAGGTTGTCTCCTAAAAAAATAAAAGCATCAGAGATCTTGAGGGTGGGCAGGATAACTTGGGGCATGGACATGCCAATGGTTTGTCCAATACTAAAGACATGCAAATCCTAACAATACCAGGCTGCTATGAATGGCATGCAGATAATATAATCGGCAGACAGGTCTAACCAACAAGCAGATATCGATGGCATCCAGGAAATACCATGGACAGGCAGATATTACCAACAAGCAGATATCATTGGGATGCAGATACTAGCAGTGGCAGGCAGATATTACCAAGTAGGTATCAGTGACCTGCGGATAATACAAACAACATGCAGATATTACCAATGACAGAAATACATTTTCAGTATGCAGTTCAGTGGCAGATACTGTAGATAAAGTACAGTCAGGCTACCTGTGGTTGGTGAGTAGTCAGGATGGGCAGGGTAAGCTTAATTATGGGGTCAGCCAGGATGGAGGAGGACAGTGAGTATAAAGAAGTCCCAGCTAGGATGAATGGGTCAAAGTCTGGAGAGCAGCATGGTCAGCCAAAACAGAGGATCTCAGGCTATCGAGGGAGCAAGGAACCAGATACCGATATCTTTCATTAATTTATCTATCGACCAATCTCTAGGCAATACGAGCAATTAACCCTTTCATCTTTAAGGGGACCCACTGCAAGGGTAAAATATTTTTTTCAGCTTCGACAATTTTTCATGCCTCAAAAATAAGTCAGTTCTTGAAGGTCAGAGCTCTTAACAGATATTAGCTGATATTATCGGCAAAAAAGGAAAAGAGTGATTTGAATGATTGCAAAGGCGTTTTTTGAAAGAAACCTGACTTTTAGCTGTACGCTTCAACTTCCGATAACGAAAAGTCTTGTCAATTTTTTTTCCTTCCCGGTCATAGAAACCTGCCATACTGATTATTAAAGTAGGAGCTATTGAAAGTCAAAAATATCTCTGGCTATTAAGCACCCACTGGTCTATAGTGGCGTTTGGCTTTGGAGACATTCATTAGGCCGACCTAAATGGCGGAGATTATACTATGGACTTTACGTTGGTGGCATAAGGAGCTCCATTACCCAAGGCCCCCATTTATAAAACCCCAGGACCCGGGCTGATAAGGCTGAAGCCTACTTAGTCTTAAAAGCTCCGTCCTGCTGTTTAGGGAAGTTAAACGGAGGAATTGAAAAGCCCTGCAATAGACAGGTGCCAACAGCTGAGCAGATAATTAACATTCGTACTCAGCAGCATTTTTATGAGATGCACAATGGGTATTTGGGCTCCTATATTCTACATCTCATGGATACACAATGAAGGACAGGCGTAGAAATGCCCTGCCAGCCCGCCGAATGATTTGCTGCAGCCGTTCAACATATGTGTTTAAATTGAACTTCTATTTGACACTGAAAGGCAGGAAAGTGAAATAATGTAAATAATATCTAATAGCGATCTAGTTGTAGATTGCCGTTACGGGCTTTCGAAGTATCGATGGGGCCTAATAGGAATTTTTCTGCACAGAGAGGATCTAGCATGATATTTATATGTATGCTAAGTAATATAACAATGTCTTTATTGGCTTTTATTTACAAAGGGACTGCGTCATCAAAGACCAGCATCGGCTTTCTGGTGAGATGCTGGCTCATGGATGACGCAAACATGTAAATTTTAGTACCTGGGTAGTAACTGGCTGTGTGTATAACTTAACCTGGATCCCAGCCTTTCATATTGGGACAATGGGCCTGATATATTAAAGCTCTCTAAGGCTGGAGAGGATACACTTTCATCAGTGAAGCTGGGTGGTCCAGAAAACCTGGAATGGATTTCTTCAAAGTCATTTGTTAGCAAATGTTTTCAATCCTGGACCAGATCCATTCCAAGTTTGCTGGATCACCCAGCTTCACTGTTGAAAGTGTCTCCTCTCCAGTTATGGAGAGCTTTAAAAAATCAGGCCCAATGTTGGAGTCTGATCATTGGGAGAAAGTAAATGAAAAAAGGCTTCCTTGTGCCTGCAGCAGACTGAAGGGGTCATTCCAGCCTAGGCAAAGTTACTGTGCTCAATCTAGTAGGGCTATTTAATAATGTATGGTGGCACCTTCCCAAAACTTGCTGGATGTTTAGACGTCAAGAATAATCTCCTCCAAACTATTGTAGCCAATTCCTGTCTACGTGTACTCGTGCTAGCTTTGGTTGCATATTATAACTTGGGATTGTAATCTTTATCGTGACCACAGTGTGTGTGGGCACAGCCAATGTGTTTTCATCAGGGTTGCAGGTGACACAACTGGGCAGCAACTAGTATCTCATAACTGTGGTGCCCAATCAAGGACTATCATGGTGGAATCACCGGGGTTTATTAATACCGGTCAATCACATGCTTACAGGGCATTCTGACAACGCTGATGAGAACTGCTAGCTAGTGGCCCTGTGTTGTCAACCTGCAACAGAAACTGGTGTTGTAAGGCATTATGGCAAATATACTGAAAATAGATATAGGATTTAATTACAGTTTAGAGATTTTAAATGAAAAAAATATGCCCTACAGAAATTTTTCTCAACCAGTGTGCCTCCAAAGGTTGCAAGGGGTTCCTCTCTGGGTCAGTTTAGGTGACACCAATAATCTTTTTGGCTATCTGTAAAGGTGACATTCTTCCCAATGGCCAGCAATGTAAGAAGCCTTTGTCCCATTGAACACCATGCTAATGTACTGTGAGCTGTGGATATAGTAAATGTAGAAGGGATTCCCTGAGGACCTGGAAGTTATCTCAAGAGTTCCCCAATGTTAAGAAGGTTGAGAAAGGCTGCCCTAAAAATTTCAGCAAAGTTTCTTATGTCCTACTACTCTCTCACTGTCGCAACTATTACATGCTGTCAAATTGACAGCTGCATATTGCTTTATGTTACATAATAGCTGCCACCTGCAGGTAGCCTGTGAGTAACACAATGGGGTCTATTTATAAATAGACGTTCAGTTAAACATTCTCAGGTGGTGAATCCATCACTGTCAAGAAGGCCTGGAACATTCTTCACCTGGGAATGTTTTAGTAAATGTCAAACTCACTGCTTTATAAAGAAACCCTATGTAAGAATGTAATATTATCTTGTATTTTCTATTACATTGGTGTAGTTCAGCATATGACATCCGTTCATAAAAACCTACAGCTAGTATATATATATATATATATATATATATATATATATATATATATATTCCCATGTAATCCCCTATTATTCATTACTTTAATTAGCCCAATATTACCCACACATTTTCCTTATTTTTCTGATGATTTTATTAATTTTTACCACTCATATTTATTTTGTTGATCAATAATACCAAATATTAATATTTTTTTTAGTTTTACACTAAACATGTGCAGAATAGAAAATAAAAAAACATTTTTACCAACTTTTCTTTGGTGCACCAGAAATCATTTAGTGAAATATTAATTGGGACAAGCAATGAAATTAAATCTAGATGTTTGTTAACAAAAAAAATGAAAAAAAACACCAATCAAAATAGATTTTCTTTTTATTTCTAATACTTTTCTGTCTATAGATTACAGAAAATGTAAATAAAATATTATTGCAAGATTGACAACTAGAAATATATTGCAAAAAATAATGTCTGTTTTTCCTTAAAAGAACAATATATAATACATTATTTTGGTTCTTTGATATTTGATCTTTGGTAATTACAAAGTTATAATTGAATAAACAAGTGTAATAATTGTTGGTGTCCAGAAGGGAAATAAAGGATATGAGTGCTAAAGTTCATTTCACTGTCCCTAGTGACTCCAAATGCATTTTGGAAACATGACATTTTGGTAAATTTGATTTTTTCCAAAGTTTTGGTGAAATCATTTTTTCTCTTATTCCTTTACATAAGGTGTCATTGAATATAACAAGTGTTGTAAATGCATAAGTACAATTGTCTTTACAAATCTTTCTTTGGTATATCTTTCCATGTGTCTACATTTCTCTACGGCAGCCAGCAAAGACGCTTTATTACAATCCTCCATTTCCGGAGGACTTTCAGAGGTGAAACAGACTCTACGTGGCAATATACAGAATGCAATATGTAAGCCGGGACCTAATCTGTTCTATTAACTTAGAAAAGTCAAGTGGAAAATGAAAGCCGTAGCTTCAGCATATTCCTCCGGTTCAGTGAGCGCACAATGTTACTTTTATCGGGACGCTTTGTACGCGCCGAGGTATTGCTCATTTGCACTGCATTCCATTTGCACATTGTCCAGAAATGTAACAGCTACTTATGGACAATGTTTAAATTAACGCTTCTTGTGTTCATCCTTAATTCTTCACAAAATGCTGTGTGTTCGTGATGATGACCTCTGCTAAACACATTTCGGGATTTATGCCGTTCCCAAAAGAACGATTAAAGTGTCCTCGTTTACCAAATATCATTTCCAATGGCTTAAAGGGGACCTGTATTGTTTTCCAAATTTCCTTTTATAGTTCATTTTAGTGGAAAACAGCTTTGTTGTGCAGTATTTCAAAATTCTGATCAATCTAGTTCATTAATTTTAAAAACTGATGCTCAGCATTTGTAATACAGTAGTTTTTCTTGTTTAGCTGAATTCGGAAAGCTGTATCTCCCTTTTTCCAAAATAAAAGGGCAATGGAGGACAAAGCACTATTCACCAGTATTACCCGTGCCCTCCAAGCTGCTGATCTTTTCTCTATTACTAACTTAACATAGCTTGGTCTGCATTGTGTTGCTGTGTTAATATGGTCATGTTGGTAGAGGCAGGGCTTTGCTTCCTCGTGGCAGAGCCTCGAGCAAGGAGAACAGTAACATCATGAGTCCTCATTCTAAATCTACTCAGACTAGCGGTCAGTTCTGCACAGCAGTCCCACTGGTCAGTTTGCACAGAGGCCTTTGATCTCTCAATGCAATTGTATAGCCATAAGGCTACTGAACAAGAGAGGTTAGCAGTGACAGCTGAACCTGCAAACTGATCAGTGTGGCCGCTGTGCAAAACTGATTAATGGCTTACCCTTACCAATATCCAACCGTGTTGAGCAGCAAAGCGAATGCCAGTGAATTTGAACAGCCCTGAGAGGAAGAAGCAGCTGGCACGGGGATTGCTGGAAGAATTTATTCACCAGCATCAAACAATAGTAGTGCACACCGCTACCCTAGCCAAGGGATAGATAGCTTGGTTGCATAGGGTTCTAAGGGCGCAGAAGCTGGGAACTGAAAGAAGGGCATTGTTAAGGTGTACATACAACCATGCAAAATGCTTTGGGGGTTCCTGTGGCTGAGCAGTACCCAGGGTCCTCGTGCATTGGCACACTTTGCACATTGCTATGTCTGCCCCTGGTGCCTAGGCATCCTTACATCCTATATTTTAGGAAGAACTCAATACAAAAAAAAACATTTTTCAGGGTACAGCAAAGATGCAATAAACATTTCTAGATGTTCCACATACCATAGTAAACCCCTACCCTTTAAGTTTAGTTTTGCTTTAGGTACAGTGTGCTAAATATGTAAGGGTGACGTTTATCATAGAGGTCACAGCACTTCCTTTAATAATGTCCTCATCTTCTCTACATTTACTTCCTGAACTGAGATAACGGCTCAAATATCAAATGAGAAAAGTGTTCAAATGTCCGACACTGATCAACCCCAACTGCCACCTCTTAGGACCATTTCGGACCTGCAGTGAGCGGCTGCATTTTGTGTGAGTGTAACCATAGACCTGACCTACCCCATTCAAATTATTGGAAGATGTTGGAAACCATTTTTGCTTGTGGCTGCATATGGGTGTGACAGATTGTGTTTGTGGTTTAATTCCTGGAAGTGAGAACTCACATTTGAAAATTTGTGCTGCAACCACAACTACAGCTGCATGCAGATCTGGCCATTTGCGGTGCCGTGTACTTGGAAACTGCCATCTGTACGGTTTCATGTTGTGAATGTGAAAAAGCCTTTTCCATGTGACTTGCTACAATGTTTTAGTGCTGCACTGCCCACTGGGTAGAGGAGACTGAGGAAATGCTTCCTCATACCTGAAACCGAGTGACGCCATCAGTTTAGGCAAAGTTACTGGATTAATGTTAAAGGGTGGCTTTTTAATGAAAAAAAGATTTTTAAACATTTGACTGTAGATATATAATGTAACATGTCAGGAATTATTTGTGCAGAAAGGTAAGCTTTGTTTAATCCAATATTTATCTGGGTCATTATATCCCATAACATTGTATTGCAGCTTTGCCTGATCTCACCATCGAACGATCACAAAAATGCAAACGGAATCTCCAGAGTTGGCAGCTAAAAAGGTTTTGGAATCCTTACAGAAGATTGTGAAATTGAAGACTTATTTATACCATTGCCATACAAATATTAGCTACCTGTATAAATAGTAAGAGGGGAGATTGCTGCAGTTAAGCTGTCAGGTTGACAGGTGGCTCAATAAATCAGAATGTAATTGGGACTTTCATACATCAAATTATCTCCAGCAGCTTGAAACGCTGGAAACTTTTGATACGTTCTTGCGCTTTCACACTTCCTAAGTCAGCTAATTCTTTCATGGTCAAATATCAAGGGTCGTCTAATTTTGTCTCTAGAGCGATTTGAATTGTGATATCCGAGATTCGGGGGGTATTCTGCACTTCTTCAAGTGCTGGGAAGACTATCTTTTAAAGGAATAGTTCATTTTTAAAGCAACTGGCATGCAAAAAATAAAAAAGCCACCTTGTAAATGAGTTTTAATGACTATTAGTCCATTGGGCGGTGAACCCAAATTTTGCAGAACTGAAGAATATTTATTGTCTGACAGGTTCTTTTGATGCCTGCATTCTCCACTTATAGAGCTATAAGGACTGGGGGTTAGTGAGTAGCACTAATGTGTTCTTCCCTTGGATCTTCCCTTGAAGCCCAAATCAAGCTTGATCCACACACCATGGTGCAGGGGAAGAGTCTTGTATTATAGGCTATAGTCCCATCTAAAAGCAAAGTTAGATGTTGTATTGCTGGATGCATGGCACAATGTAAACCCTAATTAAATAACTTTTAGGGGCACATTTTTAAAATGGGGATCTTATGGAATGAGAATTAAAAGTGGCAATCCCCATAGGAAATAGTGGGGATCAATGGAGTTTGAAGCAACTTCATTGCTACTTCTTCTACAATCATCACTTTACAAAGTAGCTGCACATGGATGCAATGAAAGTGAATAGGCCTAATATATTTGTTCTAAATATTGCTTGTTGGTTACTTTGTTTAAGAGAATGGAACCTCTGATTACTATTTTGGATAAGTTTGGTACCAGCATTAAATAAAGATTTGATATCCACATTAGCAAAGAACCAAATTTTTTCTCACTTTTATAAATCTGGCTTCTAAAAATGGCGCCTGGGAATAAAAAAAAGGGGAGCATAGAAAAGTAGAGACCTGAAATCCTACATTGGACCTACATTGCAACACTAAAACATAAGCTGCACCTTTGAAAAGATATTAACATGGTAATGCCTGAATGAGATTTTACATCTACTCCAATCACAGTTGCAGTTTAACTTGGATAATTCTTCATTATATCAAAGGATTTCTCATCAGTATTTGTCCCAGAGACAGAAATGGCGAATCTTCAATGGGCACCGAAAGCATAAAAATGTGAAGCCTTCTACCCACAACAACAAAAAAGTTTGTACCAGAAATACATGTTAAATCCCGACATGTTAAGATGTTAAGTGGACATATTTTGTTTTTTTTCTTGGAATATATATATATATATATATATATAATGGACATATATGTCATAATAATAAATCACCAGTCTACTTTCAGACAAAAAACACTTTTCCGTCTCCACACTGAACAAAGGAACATTGGAGCAGGCTACTTAACAGGTAGATTGAGTTACATGGTGTCACCGGATAAGCGTTTCCATTAGACCATTACTCCAACTTGACGTCTAATGTTACCCATTAGGACCGACCTAATCTGATAATCCGACTTCAACATTTTTCTGATCATGAGACTTTAGGAAGAACATACTGTAGCTGCAATGTCAAGCAGCATGGTGGCAGAGGACTGCGGGGTCGCAATGTTGTTTTGAGACCATTTTGTTCAAGTTAAACCAATAGCCTAGGGAAAAGTAGATCATGGTGCTCATTAAAGGGTCAGTCTATCTAGAACTGATATCTCATATAAATACTAGAAAGTTAAACCTCCGCAAGTTTCTTCTTTATGTAGAGGACTCTGTTGGTAGGATCTCTGAACAAAGTTACTGGGTCTGCACCTCTGCTGTGCCCATTGTCTCTGTGAGTTCCCACTATGTCAGATTTGGTTTCCCTGGTCTACATTCTTTCTGAGCCCGATATAAGGGCACCATTCCACTACTCCTTATCTAACTTCCTGGGTTTGCACACCTTCTGTGCCCATTATGACGGGCTCCAACAATCCCTGTCCTATATTTGAAGACTTGCAGGACTCATTGTGAGTTTCTTCCAACCTTGCCAGGCGTGTACCCCTGATTTGCCTGTTTTGGGGGTTCCTGCCATCTCCTAAAGATTTTATATCCATTTTATATTATAGAAAATGTAACAGGGGGACCAGGAACACACAAAAGTGGACAGGGACACCTACAACTTCCAGGAAGGAAAGAATTATGGAATGGAGACTTGTAGGCAGGAAGGAAGGTTTTGTATTCTATACAAGTTTATAGGAATATTAAACCAACTAGAGGTAGATCAAAGGAGGTCAACTGCAGATCAAACACACCTGTCAGTAAATTCTAAATGAAGTGTCTGAGAAGTGTCTTAAATTCTCAAACTAATACACAATCAACACAAGCTCCAATTGGCATTTAAAGCAACTTTCTAATAAATTTGAAGATTCTCTTACACTTTTTTGTTCTCTTCCCCTTCACAAATCATGGAGTTGTAAAATGTACATAAAAGAAAAAAACTTGAATTATTCATTCCTTACTCTGTCTTCCACTAACACACCTAGGTGAAGGTGGCGTCACCATTCTTCTGGCAACATTCCTTAGCTAAATGATAATACAAGATGTTGAAATCCTCAGAGAAGATGTATTGCATTCAGCAATCCTACATAAGAACAGAAATCCAGAACAGTGGGGTAGGGTAAGTATTATCCTAACCTTATATTGCATAAAGGGAACCCAGATTTCGGACTTAGGTAGCAATTGCCATACTCTATTTACACCAAAGTGGCATCACCAAATTCATCGTCATATTTGATATTAGATTATAAAGCCTGTTCATGTCAATTGTGGATACAGAAAAAATGTTTTGAAACAAACCTCAATGATCCCCATTGTGACCTAAGCCAATTACCAATATGGCCACTGGTGAACCATCGGTAAACAGCGGAGATGTCAGCTGATCACCAGTTTTATAAATTGCCAATACCGGTGGTGCTGTTTCATAAATGGGCCACTAAATGTCATTCAGAAAAGATTCACATCTACTGTACAAAATTAAACTTTTAAATAAACCTTACTTCTCTTTTAATAAATACAGACACACCGGCGTTCTAAATCCATACAGGGTTCCGAAAGAGGGCCACTCACTCGGAGAAATATCTGTGTTATTCCCGGGCTTGCCTTGCTCACACTGTCACTCCTCCTGTTCTATTTACATACTCATATTCCACACAATGCTGCTTAATTATCCAGGAGTTTTTTTTTCCTCTAGTCATTGTTTAGTGCCTTAATGCCGTATCCCGCGCAATATTAATAAAACCAGGTCAACGAACCTTTCAAATGAGAACGGTACTTTGTCAAATTATACACAACATACCAGCAACACATTTATAAATTCCAGCCGCTTGCGGATAAAGTCACAAATCATAATGAATTGGTTAGACAGCATTATCATCAATTTTCCGCAGGTACAGCTGTGGGAAATCAGTCATTTCCATCAAATGCCATCGTCAGCCGCTGCCGCCAAATCATTTTTTACACTTAACTGCTGAAAAGAGCAAAAAAATAAAGAAGTCTTTTCCTCTTCTGTTTCTCTCTCTGGCCTACGGGTGGCGCTTTTGAGCAGCAGAGCGTTCGATAAATTAATAGCGTACTTTTGCATTTTTTTTTACTTTTCTGTTGATGTTGTACTTATTTTTTTTTTTTTTAGCCGAGATTATGGAGATGAAATAGCTTGGCGTATTTTAACACACATTACAACAATCTCTTAAGGCAAAAAGTAAATTCATGGAAATGAGTTATAGATGGGAAAAAAGCTGCATTTTTATTTTGTGATGGTAAAAATTACTTTAAAAGTGGAAGGTGGAAGGAAATAAGACTTACTTTGTATCGAATTATTAATGGTAAAAGTGAATGACAACAGTATGTAGCCCAGACTTTCTTGGATCTTTTTACCTGAGTAACCCATAAAATACTTTTGGGGAGGGGGGGCTTAATGGAAAAAGCCTTTAAATGGGAAATAATGTCCCCCTAACAGTGGTGGCTAGAACAACACAATTATAGACACATAATAACATTTTTAGAGTCATTTATCTGGCCCTACCAAGTGGAGTTGGCCCAAGAACCATATAGGCATCATGAAATTGGAGGTAATCATCCAAAGTTAGAGGAAACCCTAGCGACCTCTGGAGGAACTCTCAGGTACTACAGAACCCTGGTTGAGAATAAGTGATAACCATATTATGACCAAATTTATGTAAGTATTAAGTGGCATAAAGAAATGTGATCAATTGTGGCCCATTACCAAGGTTTGTAGGCTTTTCTTGATTTTTTATTGACCCACAAGAAGTATTTTTGCTTTACCTAAGGTATCCTATTTTATTTTCCTACAATTATGTCAATAGGGATTCTCAACTCTACCTCTTCAAATTTTGGATTGGTGATCAGGAGTGTTAGTCAAATGCACCTGAAAATAGCAAGTGTGTTGGGACCTAAACTTTCTGCTGGAGTGTTCCTAGAATTATTGTTGCTTGGTCAACTGGACTATGTCCAGCAGGCCTTTTCTGGGCATAAGTAGTATAAACTAACTGTTAAGCCGCATACACACTTGCAATTATAGCCATTGGAAAGGATCATTCAGGGGAGGGGAAGAGCGACGGAGCGGCACTCCGCTGCGCCATCCCCCCCTTCATTTGCATTAGGATCATCCGTCACTCATCGTCCGTGGATCCGCCAGGAATGAACGACTTGCGCGGTACACCTTTCAGATTCTCATCCGATATCGTCCCTGAGCCGAATATTGGCCGAGAACCATTGCATGCCGCATCATGTGCATGCCACATCATGGGCCTGCAGACAGAGGACTTGCAGAGTATGCTCTGCAGTGTTCTCTTTATGCTCACCCAGTCTGGGAAACATACCAAGGAAGGAGAATGTAACATTCTGTGCATTCATGTTTATCTTGGTTCCAGATGACCCAATCATCCCAAGCTAGGTCATCACCCAATCCTGACTGATCTCCATCAACTAAAGACATCAATGTTTTCCCAGAGCATCTTGTCAAACATTTTTTGCTGTTAGCTTTTATTTTTTCATAACCCAATTTATTCAGTTTCTAACCTTTCTAAAAGTCAAATTTAGTCTTTTACTAACATTAGCAATAGTTTGCTTGGTTGCTTGCTTCTAAGTTTTGTCGGTGGGAAACACCAAGGTATCAAGGTAGACCTAAGGTTATAACCTGGTACATGTATAGATGTCCTGTACGATAGGCCCTAGTATTACATTCTTGCTAACTTTATCTTACTGATATTTTTGTTTGGTGGTCTTGGATGGAAGGTGCAAATGTTTGGGATCACCTTCAAGAGCGATCATTAGACCTAGGGCTTTGCCCGGACAGTTTTTTTCCCCAGGATCCAGCCCTGATAGAGCCATCATCCCTAAAAGCCTGCTACAATAAGTTGCTGTGCTGGAAGGAATGTCTAGAAGGAAAAAAAAGTTGGCTGCCCTAGGGGTTCATCTTTACCAAATCTTTTGTGCATGGAAGTACCTAGAGAGAGCTTAAAGATGTTGCTGCTAAGACCTAAGCGACCCATTCCCTATAAACAGGGGTCCTGTGATTGCTTTTACAGGTCCTGGGCACCCTTAAGGGACATCTATAACTGCATTTACAGGGTTGTAGAACTATTTGCTAACAATTTCAATTATTAGGAGAAAGCCATTTCCTACTACTAAAAAGAATGATCTTTAAGTGACTGATATGAATATTATTCTTTTTTTAATCTTTTTATGGCACTGGAAGGACCCATCACATTAACAACCAACAACTGCAGGTATGTTACCGGTGCTTGAAATGTTTTTGATGATACTCTCAATTGCATCTCCCTCCAGACTTGCAGTGTGTGTGGAATAAAAGCAGCTGAAATGCAGCACAATGAACCATAACATTCCCAAAAAAATCAAAGAGACTGTAGGGCAAAAGCAATAATAGATACAGGTGATTTCTTTTTTAGTTGAAAACGCATCCACATTGTAGTAGCTTGGGTACGCAAACCCCACATTTTTGACCCATTTCCAATACCAGCATGTTCAATATCTCACTATTATAGATGTGAAAAGGTAACAGGGACAGACTGGGCACAAGGGCTCTTTAGGACTAATGGACCCATTTTTATTAGGCTGGGATGCTCCTGGGATTGCTCCTCCATTTCTAAGGTCACTACAAAGGCAAACTATTTCCCTACCCTTGTGTAGCCCCAAAACTGCTGCTGAGTGCTGTCATCTTGGATGTGATGTCAGCAGCTCCAATAGACTAAAGTGACCCTTTATAATACTTCCCCTTGCTATTCCCCCAGCTTTTACTTAAGATTATACACAGGGAAGGACCAGAAGAGCAGGGCCAAGCCAATTATAAAAAATGTTTATGAAAAGAAAAAAACATTACCAGTAATCATTTATATTACATGCCGTTTTAAAAATTGGCAACAGGGTCTCTTTAATAAAGGCCTGCAATTAATTAAAGCCTATTTTCCCAATTATATACAGGTATACCGGCATGTTGTTGCAATGACAGTATAAGCCGTGGTCTCGGAGTTGAGAGAAAGGAGAGTGACAGGTCCTGGCTACACGGGGCTTTCGTTCTCTTGATGCATTGACCGCGCACAATGAGCAGGCGAACGTCTTTGTATTGTACAACACACAAATCCAGTGATAGATGATTTTAAACAACAAAGCTCAGCCACTGAGACAAAATTAGTGTTGTTTTAATTACCAGTGTCTGTAATATTACCCATCCATTACTGTCTTGCAGTGCACTGTCAGCAGCAAGGAGACGGGCAAGACAGGGTGGGGGAGATGCGCTGTCATGTGATGTCTCCAGGATAGACATGGGCTCACATTTTCCCCCCCAGTAGTGTCATTTTTCATCTTAGCTTCTTAAAGGCAACCGGGACTGAAAGAATTATATAGACTGCCATGGCACCTCTTTTTTTGGAAATGCTTAACTGCTTTCCTAATGGCTTCAGTAAAACCTGGAATAAGTGGGTAGATCTGGATGCCAACTTGTTCTATGCCGCAGATAAGAAATGAACAGCCAGGCAATTAAGGTTTTCCAGAAGATCGGAAATTGCCGTATAGCCATATAGCAATTGCACAGATCTGTTCCATAGACCTAAGAGAGGGATCTGCCTTCAGTTGCAGAGTGCAGATGTAGAAGTACTCCAAAGTAAAAACCTTACAACTGAAAGGGCTTTTTAGAACATTGAGAATGTGAAGGCTGATTGAAGTTATGGTGGTGGAGAACTGCCAATAGTCTGTAGTGGTTCATTGTTGGAGTGGGAGATATGTCACTATAAGATATAAGCTTTTCATGTATTTACAACATCATGGGTTTTGTGCCATGTGAATAGGACTTTGTAGCATTTACCCCCGGATTCTCTGGCCCGTTGGAAAGGTAATCATTATAGAGAATATGCATATACTTGTGAGCTCAAGAATCATCTAAGCAAGGTAGAAGCGAGAATTGTATAAATGGAGGATATGAAGATGATTGTAACCATTAGCACATAATCTTTGAGATTCTAAGGTGTTGGGATGATCCGAGGACTGAACAAGGTGTCTAATTTGTTGATAAAGGCTAAATTTCGGAAAATCTTAGTGCATCAATCTGGAAATACTGTAGAACCTATAGAAGAAAGAAAATTCAAGCGGTGACCAGGTTCTAGGAATCTTGTTAGAACCAGGTTTTAACAATCTTTTTTTTGCAAAGGGGTGAGGGGGTAAAATTGGCCACGTTAAGGTTACCATATGTGGGTTTCAGTCTGATTCCTAGGGACGCTGACACAAAGTGTATGAGAAATGGGAGTAGTCCATTCCTTCTTAGATATATATGTTATACACTATACAGCCAAAGATTTGTGGACACCTATCATGCTTGTATGAGCTTGTCTGACATTGTATTTTAACCATGGACATTTTTTTTGGTGTCAACTCCACCCTCCCCATTTGCCGCCATAGCAGCCTCTGTGCTTCTAAAAAAGGTTTTTGAAATGCGACTGTTTGTGCACATTCAGGCCAAAGAAAATTTGTTAAGTCAGGTGCTTATGTCGAATGAGAAGACCTTATAATAAATGTTCCAGTTTATCCCAAAGGTGTTCAGTAGGGTTGAGGTCAGAGCTCTGTGGAAGCCATTCAAGTCCCTTTCCACCAAACTCATCAAACTATATCCAATCGAGCTGGATTTACTCACAGGGACATTCTGGCAGTCATTCTGGAACAGAACAAGGCCTACTCCACACTGTTACACGATTGTCTAAAATGTGTTTATATGGTGTACTATTACCAGTACCCTTCAATGGAAACAACTGAACTAAAGAAATTGGAAGGATGTCACTATTTGGTCACGTTGAAAGTGTGCTGGGCAAAAGTCCTCAAACTTATGACCATTAAATTGCTCAAAAGACAATTCTTCAAGTGTTAATTTTTTTTTGTAGTAATCCCATTGTTATGATTATAATATATAATATTGTTAACAAACATGCAAGACAAACGCCGGCACTCTCTGCTGTTTAGTTTGTTGTCAGTTACGGTTTAATGCTTTTGTGTTGCCACTCACATGCTGAGAAGTTTAAAAGTTGAGCAATTCCTCAGTTTGAGATTTTTAGTAAAATTTTTGGGAGCAAAAGGAGAGCCACAGGGAAATTTCACTGACATTCTGCACCAACTTGAGGCAGAGCCGTACATAAAGTCATCACTTGGTGTCGAAACCCGGATCTTCCAGTATGATCCTGAAACACAACCACTGTCACCGGAAACACCTTCATCACCAAGAACCAAAAAAGTCCAAATTCACAGCCATGCTCATCGTGTTTTGTTACATGAAGGCGTCATTTTGGGAGAATGGGATTCCAGAATGCACAACAGTGACCCAACATTATTATAGGGAAGACAAAGTTGAGAGAAAGAATCAGGAAAAGACGGCAGAAATGTGGAACAATCAGAACAATGCTCCTTCTCACACAGCACACAGGAACATCCTCCATATTCACCAGATTTGGCATCTTGTGACTTTTTTCTTTACCTAATTTGAAATCTGTGGTTAAAGGAACCTGTTTGAGTCAATAGATGCAGTAAAGAAAAAAACATCAGATATCTGGAAACAGCTGACAGAAACTGATCTGCTCCACACCTTCCACCAATGGTCATATATATATATATATATATATATATATATATATTTATATGCATACAAGTGTGTGTAATTCCTCCTAAAAAATAGAATTTAAATATTTCATTAGACTAATTTCTGCAGAAATTGTGCAGTAAAGTGACAGAGATCTGCCCCATCTAAAGAAGATCAAAGCATGCTGTAAAATCTCACCCAGTGCCTGGGAAGGGAGGCGCTTGAGCCTGTGGATGAGCCGAAGACATGTTATAAATTATAGCAATAAATAATTTGTTTATGCGGATTGATAATCAGAGAAAACTAATTAGTACGGAATTAATTTTTCATAATTGTACGGTATATTCCCTTTAAGTTCAGATTTCCCTTCTGTCTCCAGAACAAATGGATTTAATTAAGGTTAACTAGATCTTTTTATTTGTCATGAATATTGTATACACATTTGTAAAATATGTTTGGAATACATTTCCATGAAATCTCCGGAGGTCAGGCGCAGTGTCCTGTTACCTAATAAAGCATATCGAATCCTTGTTCTCTGTATCAGAAGTTTAAATCGCCAGCACAGGGAATGGGGTTGGTATTTGGTGGGGTTTATCATATAAGGGTGATCTATATAACTTGTTATTTTAACATTTGTCTAGAAGTAATTTTCAAATTTTGACATGCTTTATTTTCAATTAATGTGTAATATTTTTCAATTTGTGAATTATTTCCTTTGCATTTACTTGTATTTCACTGCCATCATGTCTTCCTGTTCAGCAGCTGCATAGGTCTGCATATGTCTTGGCCAATTAGGGATGAAATGTTTTTTGTATACCTGGCCACACATATTACAACCAGATTACCCGATAGTAGCTTACCTGATAGTTATTTATTGAGAAGGTCTGCCTGACTGACATGAATGTTGGGGTTTGTCTCATTGACACCAATGATGTGGCACTATGGGATGGGGCACTGGTGCTAATAATGGGGCATTGTTCTTCCCTGATCCCAGTACGGAGGGTCTATTCCCCCCAATACCACCAACAATAAGGTTGGTGCCACTGACATCAATGATGGGTCATGATACCTCCCACTGACCCCATTCATGGGGAACTGTTCCTCTCCCTGGCACCAACAGTGGGGACACTATTCCTTTCACTAACCTCAGTGATAGGCAATGTTCCTCCCACTGACACCAACAATAGGGCACTATGGGATGGGGCACTGACAGTAAGAGTGGTACACTATTCCTATGTCTGGCACCAAAAATGGGCCACTTTTTCCTCCCAATATTCCCAATGATTGGACACTTTGCTTCCCACTGACACCAATGATGGGGCACTATCCCTGCACTTATGATTGTGCAAACCTTGGCTGATGCTTGACACAGTTCAACTTGTTCTGCAGCCTTACTGCCTTGCTGGTTACTTTGTAACCTACTAGTTATGGTTATGGTGTACAATTTGAGAAGTCCCAGGAACAGACAAGGTGCAGAAAAAACATCCTTCTGCCTGCAGAAAAATAAAGACATCAACAAAGCTATTTGATTGGCTTGCAAAGTGAGTAAATTTTCACATTTGTGAGATTTTCACAAATGCTATTCCAAGAATTGATTGGATAGGATGAACCTATGCACAAAAATGTTCCTCCAATTTAATTAGTGAAAACAAAGACTTGGGGAGTTGTGGACTTGCTTAAGTCCAACTAGTCCATACCATGGCTTCTTCGCTACCCATAGGTACCTAATACCCTGGGATGGATCTGCAGGTTCATTGGCTGCAGGTACTGAAGTATTGATGAACAAACATGAGCCCCCACCACAAAATCAAAGCTTCCAATTGTCCAGATAAATTCATTTTGCAGCCCCTAAAAGAGGGACAGTCATGGACAAAATTGGACTTTGCATGCTCTAATTTAGCAGAAGGCCTCCTGTAGCCTCTAAGAAGAAAGATGAGGCCGGACGTTTTGGCACATTGCTGCAAATCAGCAGACCGAGCGATCCACTTAAAAGATTACCGTAATTATCCAATCTCTGGCTAGTTTGTATTGGCAAACTATAAATACCGTTCGCATTAGGACAAGGTGCTCGAGGAACGCACATGAAAGGTCAGCGTAATTTGCAAGTCACTCGTCATTAGAATATGCTAAAACACATGGCTCGAGGGCTTCGACTTTAATGATGAATACATTGATTATTAAGTAGCAGGAGAACGCACAAAAAAATGATTCCGCTCCGCCGTAACGATGGGAGGCTTTATTTTCGGCAAGGATTACCGCGCCTTGAACTGTTTAATTGTGGAAAGGGAAAATTCCTCAGAGGAGCCCCGGAATGGATTAAAGACTCGAGTCATGTTTGTGATAAGATTATTAATAAATCTCGGCAAAGTGTTAGACTCCTGACAATAAGGCAGCGAAGGAGCTCTCTGTCTTACCCGCGCTGTACAATTTAAGATCGGTCACAATCAATGTAAATTATGACTGATTCTAGGCCGCTCCACGCTCCCTTTCATAAATCTCTTGTTCCTTATATGCAAATGAGACTCTATTTTAAAATAGATAATTTCTCACCCATCGTTCAGGTTCATCGGTGAAAAGCTGCTTCTTCCCGGCTCTGGGGGGTTGGGGAAAGAAAAGGATTTTATGTGTCACTGCAGCAGGGGAGCACATGGGGACGAAGAAATGTTGGGTGGGGGGGTGTGCTTGTTTTTGGGAATAAAGTATGAGCAAACCTAAAACAAATGCTACAACTAACATTTCCCAATGTAGTTCCTGAAAATAAAAAATGACATTGGTGCAACTTTGCTGTGCCGCCCTTAGTTCTGTGCCAGCTGCCAGGTTTTAGGGAATGTCCATTATTTTCTATATGGTAATTTCTTTATTATATTAATTCCTGAAATATACGATTGCTTCATAAACATATTTACAGCACTTACCATACCTCCCATAGATACCTACCTTTCTTTTTTCTTCATCTTCTACATCTGGTCATGTGATATCATAATTCATCTTCTGCAGCTATATAATCACATGGACAAGTTCCCTGCAGTGCTCTCCTATGAACCCATATTGGGACAATGTCATGTCCATATGGGGTGGTTTCATGATGCCCTGGGCTCACAGGAGGTGTTGTAAATGAGGCTGGGTGTAATTTATAAGGCAAGAATGCTGGAGCTGGAAAAAAGGTTAGTATTGATCCTATTGTGTGTTACTTCTCCTCCTGTGTGTTACTACCTCCTAGATTGTAAGCTCCTCGGGGCAGGGTCCTCTCCTCCTCTGTCACTGCCTGTCATTTAAAACTCCTATTTAATGTACAGTGCTGTGTAATATGTTGGCTGTTTAAAAATATTTTTTATGAATAATATTATTACTATTAATATTAAATAATAATATTAATTTTGCAGCAAAAGCTGCATGTCTTTAAAATGCAGCTTTTCATAGATTTACAAAAATGATCAGGCTTGAATTGAGCTTCAGTGTTTATCTATTTCTAGGCAGTAGGAGTTATTAGCTTTATCACATTTACAAAGCAATCTGAAACAAAAAGACAGCTGTTTACAAAGCTCAATAACTTAAGCTAAAATGTACAAATAATGCAGAATTAGTCAAAAGGAGATTTTTCCTGAATATCATACATTTCATTGTGATTTGGTCCTAGATTAGGACCTGCAATGCCAAAGTGAATTCACTGGCTGCTCCATGAGTGCTACATAATTAATTATTGCTGTGAAGGAAGTGACAATTGATATTATTATGGGCCAGAATAGTTGTTTTTTTGGCAAAACTGTTTGTATAATACATTCTTTTCATATTTGTGTATAAAGTGGGGACAGGTTAGAACATTTTATTGTTGTCCATGACTCCATGAAGGTCCTCTCATCCTTTATCCTTGAAACACCAGGACAAGAATTGAGGGATCAGGAACCTCATTTAGGTTCTGACCTTCCTAAATTTAAAAAACATGTGAAATTTTTTTTTGTGACTTCTTGGCAAGAATATAGAGGTATTCTTTACTAAAGGAATAAAGACAGCAGTATGAACCTGGTAGATCAGTGTTTCTTAGCCAGGGTTCCTCAAGAGGTTGTTGGGGGTTCCTTGAGCAATGAGCTATTGGACCCACTCAGGTCAGTTTAGGTGACCCCAATGATCTTTTTGGCTATCTGTAAGGGTGATATTATTCTCAATGGCCAACAATGTAAAAGGCATTTTTCCTACTGACCCCACACTAATGTACTGTGATCTGAGAATTTAATAATTATTGCAGACGTGAAAGTTAAGGTAGAGGTTCCATTCCTTGGAATTTGGGCAACAAACTAGGGATGGCAGCAAAGTTCTCAAGCAAAATGCAGTGCAGCCAATGAAGCAGTAAATTATAGAGATTTTGTGATGGATTTTGGGGGGGAATGTAGCTCCTTGGGGTTACAGAAGCACCTTTCAATAATCCCAAGATTGTGATTTTCCTGCTTTGTTCAAAACCAAAAATAAAGGAAGTTTTGTTCGAAGTTTCAGCTTTCAGGGTTGTTATCCTGCCTGGCTGTCAAGCCGAATGGTCAGCACCTATCTCACCAGATATGCTTGTACATTTTAATGATAAGATAAATCCCCAGCAGACAGGAGGTTGATGAATTTCTTGTTGACACGTCATATTCGTCTTCCTGTCTTCGGCACAAATCATCCACGTATAACCCCATCCGAAGTCTACAACAGGTGTTCATCAGTGCAAGAATTATGTGAGGCTTTCAGACTGAGCTGAGTCATTTCCAGGTCAAGATAATAATTTGTCTAATCGGAATCAGTATTCCCCCATCAGAAGGGAACAATGATGGTACAAAATTTATTTTCACTTTTTAATAAAAGCTGATCATAGATAATATTTGTTTGTTGGGAATCATGTTGAGGTCACTACAGAGTAGAAGACTTATGGTCAGAAAAAAAAATTCTTCAGAAAGTTAACCAGGCAGGTAAGATTTCTCCATAAGAGTCCAGAAGAATTAAGGAGTCACTGGGTATTTTAACTTCTGGATATCACTTTGTGGCAGCCTTGATGCCTTTTATACACGTGGCATTTTTCAGTATAAGCATTGCATATATTCACAAGAAACAAAACAAACTTCCACCTACGAGGTCAATCATTGAAATCAAAACTGGGCAACAAATCATCATCTTCAAAACAATTTATGGAAAGATCAAGAATGGAAATAACCTACAGCAATTTTATGAAAGCAAATTGGATAGTTCTGTTTGGGCAATTTTGGGCCAATTTCTAGACCATCTTCTGGTGGTTGATTGAAATCACCATTTTATGTCTGTGATTTCTTTATGATAATAATACACAAACAACTCTTATGAAAAAAGATTAAAAGCACCAATGGTCACAGTCTAAAATCACCTTTCCAAAACATGAAACACAAGGTATCGCTTTGTGGCAGCCTTGATGCTGTTTATACAGAAATTTTCAGTTTTGGACACCCACGAAGCATTGAACATATAATCACTAGAAACAAAGCAATCTTCCACCTACTAGGTCAATCCATCACTTAAATCAAAACTAGGCAATAAATTACCATCTTCGGTTTGATTTCTGGAAAGATCAAGAATGGAAATACCCTACAACTTTGTTTAATTTTGTCAAAACCAATTTTTCTATTGGGCCAATTTTCGGGACATCTCCTGGTGGTTGGTGGGAATCATCATTTTATGTCTGGGATTACTTTATGATTTCAATACACACATGCCCCTTAAGATAAAATGATATTTTGGGACACCAATGGTCCAAGATCTTCTCTTCTTCTAGGTGGTTATATGTGTATTATAGTTTAAATTTGACACATGGGACATGAATCAAAGATATTCTTTTGATTCAACATTATTACATCAAGCCTATCCTTAATTCATTCACAGTAGTTGAAGAATTCAAAAATATTTTACAATTACAAACAAAAAAGTAAGATTTAATGACTTTTGATGACTATCAAATAACCACACACATGGACAGTATATAAGTCACATGCAAAAAACATAGATGTTTGTGTAGCATGTTAGTGGTGTGTTGTCATTGCTTTGAACTAAAGTTTGCTGGTTCCTAGACTTGGCTGTGAAGAATTAATTGCTTTTGGAAGTTATGTCTTGGCCGGGTGAAGTTTGGGTTGGTTCAAATAGGAAATGGGCCTGGTACTCCATGAATGTGTGGTGCATTTCAGCCCTTTTTCTGGATAAAATGTCCGCTTAGAATATAATAAATGCTCAATAAATTATAGAAAATGGGTAACAAATATTACAAAACACTGTTATCTAACCTTAAATTTGTATAGAGTATTACCCCTCATTCGCAGAATTTTCTTTTTTCTACCCAGTTTGGACTCTAAACCAGTGTAATGATACACAAAGAGCCAATGCAAGGCTCTGTGTTCGAATTAGGATTATCGCTCATTTGTGGCCTTTTTCATTGTCATCTAGCCAGGCAGAAATAGGTGAGAACATTTGCATGGTAATGTACATAATTAATTATCTGCTGTCCCATCAAAGCTGACATTGATGAATCAGCCCGTGATAGAATTGCCTTTGCATGACACCCGAGCGCTGGATGGAAGGAGAAAATTAGTGGGACCGATTTTAACACATGCAAATTTCCCTCGCGTCTGGGAGGCTGATGAATTGAGCAGTGGAATTGAGTGCAAAATATTCAATATAAATACCAATCCCCCCTACCACCCCCCAATCCTCCTCTATGGAACAGAGGTGGTAATGATGACAAGGCTCCATGCATTAAGATCAAAGCAGTTTTCACAAAAACTCACAATTAATGGTCACGTCTAAAGAAAATGGTCTTGTAGTGCCGATCCAATATCTCATTGCTTCTGGCTGTGTTAAGATGTCAGGTGGGCCATGAAGCTAATTTCAAGGCAATGGACACCCTTTTAGATATACAAAGGCTCGCTTACATTGGCCAGGGATGATACCTTTACCATTTTTAATTGTGGACATTATATTTTTAAAGTTAGACACCCCCCTCCACACTATCCTGAGCAATTGGCTCCCAGAAAATAATAAAAGACAACGTGCATCCAAATTCCTAGGAATTGGTCATCTGGTTTCTGATTGAAGAGCCCGAGAGGTTTGCATTGGCTTCAGGAAAGTTCACATTGCTGAATCCTTTTAGGCATGTGACTCGTGGGACTGGTCACAGTGCACTTCTTAACCTTTCAGGTGTCCATCAAGTGGAACAATTATCAAATTTGTCTGCGTCATCTACCATATTCCGAAGGTGAGCATTGTTCTTGACAATGCATCCCATCGGAACTATGGAGCCCTCTTTGCTCACCATCCAAGGTCATCATCTATGGATGGAACTTGGCCTAGAGATGGCAAAATCATTAAAACTCCTGGTGCCCATGTAGTTCTTAGGAATTATGGAGCCATTTTCCTCCACCATCCAAGGTCACCATCCATGGATGGAATTTGGCTCAGGGATGCCAGAATCATTTAAACTTGTGGTGCCCATACATTTATTAGCAATGTTCAGAAATGTATTTGCCAGGACTGCCAACTTTTATTGAATTTTGGATAATATATTCTCAGAAACCCCTAGGTACCCCACACTATTCTGACCAATCCCGAACAATGAAAGCAAATTGGCCTGCAGCATTTACCATTTCCAAGGGTGCTGATGGCATTTTAAGGAGTGTGGGAACAGTTGACCTCTATAAATTAGACCTTGTATTAGATATGTTTTTTATGTGACAAGCATGGATTTTAAAAGAGTATTTATTACTTTTCACAGTAATCTAATTTCTTAACAATGCTTCCCACTGGAACCATGGAGTCATCTTTGCCCACCATTCAAGGTCACCATTCATGGATGGTACTTGGCCTGGAGATGGCAAAATCATGGAAATTCCTGGGGCTCATGCAGTTCTTAGCAGTGCTCAGAAATGTTTAAATTTGATCAGCTCTTGCAGCAGCATCTAACCTTGAATCCAATGACAAAGTCTCAGCCCTTTAATGATAAAAGGTTGGGTTTCTTTGCAAAATGATACAGTTGCTGTCAGGAATATATCCATGTAGACTTTTAATCTTACCAAAGAGTCAACTATAATCCCCCGTTTGTTGGGAATCTCTTGTAGAGAAATATTCAGACTCCTTGCACTTCACTCCAGAACTGGGTACAAAGCACATTAATGTTCCCTGATTCCCATTACA
This sequence comes from Pyxicephalus adspersus, assembly GCF_032062135.1. NCBI lineage: Eukaryota > Metazoa > Chordata > Amphibia > Anura > Pyxicephalidae > Pyxicephalus > Pyxicephalus adspersus. Next base: position 7,202,076 of record NC_092866.1, on the reverse strand, counting down.
ATTTATGATTAGCATGTCTCTAAGTATCATAAATTATCCCAGCACCTTGGATAGCAATAAGGAGCCATTTATATTATCCTCTTTGTCCATGCTCACAATAGAAGTAGATAATTTATGGTTCCACACCATAAGATTACCCATTCATGATGCTTATTACGTCTTAAGTGTTTTATTTCTGCTCTACGGCCTCCTTTCCTTTCCATCCTTCCCATATTTCAAAAACCTCTAGATGACCAGAATTCCTAAACCTCATTGGCTGTCGAGACCGCCGCCGATTGGCTGAATACCAATTAGCAACTTGGGCCACATGGTAGGAACGTTTGCGTTATTAATAAGAAACTCACACATCCTATTTACATTAATTTGTGAGGTTTAAAATTAATTTAACGCGGCCTCCGATGACCTCCAATCTGCTAAGACAAAGCCCCGGCGTTGTAGGAACGCTTAAACCGTTCATTAAACATTTTATGCAAATCGTGTTTGTTTATAAACAAATTAACCGCAAGGATTTTCAAAACAGGTGCTGTGTTGTGAACGCGTACTAAATGGTGTGGTACTGAAAGAATTAATTAGACCTTCAGAAGTAATTAGTTGCAATAATTTGCGTGATTAGCGGCTTGGTTAAAGAGTAAGACACACACACACGCACGCACATTGTAATGCATGGCGTAGTCGCTGTGTTCGATGTGTATTTCATATGGAGAAGGTGAGTATTTTTTTTTCCCTTCTGTAGAATTTTTTTATTTTTTTGCATGAAAAAAAAAGTACTGCTGACAAAACTGAGTGTTAATTGCCGAGCGTTGTGCAAAGGGGAAGTCTGTTCTCATGGCTGATAGGAAAATGCATGGCGTATGCGAGAAGCACATGCTGTTCGGTGGACCCATGTATCTTGTCAGTGTTAAATAGGAGGCACAATTAACAAATTACTTCCCAAGATAACTGAGGGCAGCATTTAAATAAATTCTGTTATTTACTTTACACATCATTGGGTTATTTATGGAATATGTATCAGAACAAATTGGGGTTAACCACGAAAAATCTAAAGAAGGGCCCAGTTTTCTGGACTGATTAAATTGTCCTTAAAGCTGAACAAAAAAAATAACACTTAGCTTTACAGGTGGAAATTTGTCGATCCCTTCACAATCCCAGAGAAGTTGGTTCTATGCCATCCCATCTTCGTCCCAGCACATTTTGGACGATGGGCATGGCCACCTTCTTTTGTCTTCTTCCTGGCTGTCCTTGCTATGTCACCGGTCTTGTACTGCGCAGGTGCGAGATTGGGTGATGTGTTTTTGGAAAATGTAAAAGAAAAGTAGAGAAAAGCCCCCGAGAAGCCTGCAGCCTCCTGGAATACATGACGTGAGTATCCAAGGAGGCTGTGGGCTTCCCATTCATTCGTTACTGCCGTGGCATTGAAGACAGAAGGCAGGGGTCCCTTTAAATGCAAACAAAAAAACACAATTTTTAAAAGGGTTATTTACCCTTTTATATAAAGTAAAAAATGTATGTATGTCTACTTTAAACAGTTTGGAAACCTTAACAATAAACTTTTATTATTTTCTCCAAAATTCTCCATATAAACTTTTCAAAAAGTGAAAGTAAAAATGGTAACACTTCTGAACAGCCTAAATCTTATCAGTTATATTGTTCTTAGCTGTATGGAAAGAGGGAGAGGTGTTTGTAGGCTTATCTTTGGGTATTGCGCCCCAAAAAATAAAGCCTGGTGAGTTTTTTTCCTTTTTTTTCGCCTTTATTTTTACCCAGGGACTTCCTACACAAGGGCAGGAAGTTCCCAGGTAAAATAAAGACAAAAAGCCTAAAACAATTAATGCTAACACCAATACAATTAACCTCCCAGTGGCTTCCTTACAATGTCTATAAAATCACCCTTTCTACTCTCTGACCTTTGGACAGCAAGCAAAGCATTTGGTAACTGATGGGTAGTGCAATACACAATTACATCAATGGGATAGTAAGATCAACCAGAGGTCAGGGAGTGAGAGGGCATTGGGTTTTATTGATTCACTTTTGGAATGTTTGATCACTGACAGATTGGAATTTGGGTGATCTGATCATCCTAGATTTGCTGAGATAAAAACAATTTTACAGGGTCAGCTGTGCATTGGGCCTGATTTATTAAAGTTCCTAAAGGCTGGATACATTATCACAGGGAGGCCTGGGTGATTCAGCATATATGAAATGGGTTTCTTAAAATTCATTGCTATTGGCAAATGTTTTTATTCCCAGACCAAGTCCATTCCAGGTTTGCTGAATCACCCAGTTTCCCTATGATTGTCTACCTTCCCCAGTTTTAGAGAGTTTTAATAAATCAAGCTCATTACAAGGATTTTAGTGAATAGGGTTGTTGATCACTACTAGCTTTTGTTTTTTTGAATCTGTGATAGGCTTTTCCAGCATGGTAATAAAACTAAGTGCTGCATTGGAGGGACTGCCATTTTTATAAGAAGAATTCCATTCCACCAGCCTCTTCCCCCATGCAGGAACTTTGGGAAGAAGAAACTTTTTGTGCAATGCATTGTAGTGGATGCCCTATGTGGAATTTGGGAAAGGCAGTGAGCCTATTACAGGAGCAAGGAGATGAGGGGCAGTATAAAATATCATTCACGTGTCCCTGGGTCATCATGGTGGCTTGTATTTATAAAACTCCTGGACAGCTCAATGCTTATATAAAAAATCTCATGACTAAGCCCTGATGAATATGAGACCTACCCAATTTATGCCTGAGATATACCATTAGGTGGACTGATCCTTTAAGGCAAACCTTCCCAATCCTACATAAAAGTAACTGAGAGAAGTCGGTATTTTAGTATCTACACATCCCCGGTGCTTTTAAATAAGATATTTGCAAATCAGTTCTGTTCTGTGTATCTATCAACCCTAAGAGAGGATTCAAATAAAATTCAGATTTGTCTGTCATGTGCCTTAGCGATGAGTAGCCCGGGGCAATGACGGAGAGAAGTCTGCGAGTATTTCGGAGTTTTGATTAAGATTAATGAGCAAAAGAAACTTTTCAGAGATGGATAAACAAGCGTTTTGTTAGCTGATGTATTTCTTCTCCATCTTATGGTGAGAAGGCAACTTTTCTCCTCCCTGTGCACTTTCAAAGTCATCATTTATAGATTTTCTGGAGAGACAAATTGAGGCAATAATGAACTTTTCTGCAAAAATGCTGCTTACCTGGCTTTCATGCTGTCCCCCCCCCCCCCAATCCTGTAACCCATCACCCCCATTACTGCAATCACTACAGTTACTCTGTGACCTCCTAATGTAAAAGGGACATACCTAACTATCCAAGAACTAAGATGTCCAAAGCGTATTCTGTATTCTGAACACTTCTAGATATTTTCATTCTCTGTCCCTACATCTCAACTGAACACAGAAGTCATATAGTCAGATAGATCTATCTATCTTTCTATCTGTCTATCTATCTATCTATCTATCTTTCTTTCTTTCTATCTATCTATCTATCTATCTATCTATCTATCTATCTATCTATCTATCTTTCTTTCTATCTATCTATCTATCTATCTATCTATCTATCTATCTATCCATCTATCCATCTATCTATCTATCTATCTATCTATCTATCTATCTATCTATCT
>NC_092866.1:7197771-7198405 GCF_032062135.1 Pyxicephalus adspersus | reverse complement strand
ATCTATCTATCTATCCCTCTATCTATCTATCTATCTATCTATCTATCTATCTATCTATCTATTATCTATCTATCCTTCTATCTATCTATCTATTATCTATCTATCTATCTATCTATCTACTTATTTATTTATCTCTACCTTTCTTCTCTTCATTACTAGCAAGTCATTCATCTTTCCTTTTTCATTAACTTTCCATTCCTTTCCTTTTTATTTTCTTTTTCTTTCCTTATCTGATCCCCATTATCTTTCTTTCTCTCTTCCCACTGCTATTTATCTATCATCTATCTAATATTAACTTTCACTTCTTTTTCCTTTTCCTTTCTTTTCTCCTTTCCTATTTATCTCTTTACTATACTATCTATCTCCAATATATGTCCCCGTGATCCATTTATATATCTAACTATCTATCTTTCCCTGTCTATCCATTCATCCATGATCTCTATGTCTCTCTTTACCTCTCTTCCTTTCATTCCTGTTATGTTGACTCGTTATCTGTTTTTATTTTTCTCTCTCCCTTTCCCTTCCAATCTATCTCCATTTCTCTTTCTCTCCGTCTACTGCTTCTATCTGTCTCTATCTATCTATCTATCTATCTATCTATCTATCTATCTATCTATCTATCTATCTATCTATC